>NW_027468859.1:19260455-19315455 GCF_046254945.1 Alosa pseudoharengus | reverse complement strand
AATAAAAGCTGATAAGAAAAGCGGCTTTCTTCTTGTGAACGGAAATCATGTTATTGTTATCTGTGTCCTATTTGGTTGGCAGCGTTTGATGCGGGCTTGTTACGGTTACGGAAACCTCAAAAAAAAAAAAAAAAAAAAACATTTATACAACTTAAATCATGTTGTCAGTTAGCCAATCAAAGAGACCTCGATTCAAACTGGGTGCCTACAACTGGGAGGTCTTTAATCCACACAAGACAATAAATAGGCCTCAGCATGACAGAATCATGTGGCATAATTCACACAAACACACACACACACACAAAGGACACATACGCGCACACACACACACACACACACACTTCGATCTTTCACTTCGATCTTGAATCCTTCCTTGAATTTCCCCTGGGGATCAATAAAGTATCTATCTATCTATCTATCTATCTATCTATCTATCTTTCACTTTCACTCTACCCCTTGTATATACCTTTGTAATTGCTTATGTCCTGATACATTTATGTAACAAATGAATTTGAATGAAGAGAGAGAGAGAAAGAGAGAAAGAGAGAGAGAGAGAGAGAGAGAGAGAGAAAGAAAGAGAGAGAGAGAGAGAGAGAGAGAGAGAGAGAGAGAGACAGACCCTCCTGTCCTTCCATTTGTTATAAGGGACAAACATTCAGTCCTGTCATTTCCCCACAGCAGAGAACAGGGAAACAGTGATGCCCTAAAACACTGCCCTGCCACAGGTACCTCTGCAAAGTAGGTTTGTAGTGTGTGTGCGTGTGTGCATGTGTACGTGTGTGTGTGTGTGTGTGTGTGTATTTTACTCTACTGAATAATCAAATCCACTGCACACTGAGTACTTCACTTTAAGCAGAACCAGCATGCTGTTCCAGTGTAGCGTGCCAGCTGATGTTAGCCAACAGCCCGTCTTAGATGGTCCGGCGGGCTCTAAGGACTTGAGGGTTGGTAGGCTGGCTCTGTGTGTGTGTGTGTGTGTGTGTGTGTGTGTGCCTCCAGGTGGATTGGGCATCTGGCGGAGTGTGTTGAACTTGATAGAGGGATATTAAAGGACTACTCACTTAAAGCTGGCCTCAGTGTGTGTGTGTGTGTGTGTGTGTGTGTGTGCATTCTCTCTCTCTCACACACACACACACACACACACACACACACACACACACACACACTTGCAGCAGGTAAACATACTGTAGACCTGAGCAGATGTTAGCATGTATTATGCAAAATCAAAGTCCCATTAGCAGGCCCTGGTGATAAATTAATAATGTGCGAGCAAACACGAACACTAAAACAGGTATCCAAATCAATCAGAGGGAATAAAATGCCATAAAACGCCTCCCTTATTTACCAGGAAACAACTGTTCTACAATGCCCCCCCCCCCAAAAAAAAAAAGAGAGCCAAGTGGCCTGTACAATGTACTGTGATAAGTCATTAAGATTAGATGCCACTGACATATAGAGTGTGCACGCACGCAAGCACACACACACTGTGTATAGGATAATAAGACCCTATAAGTCCCTTATAAGTCCCTAAGTTGGAGTGCCATAATAGAGTGTGGGTGACAGGATGGGCCATGATTGTGTGTGTTTATTACAGTCTCCTCTCTGCTGAATTAAGACACTTCATCAAAGCTGAGGCATCAATCCCCACTGAGGGAACAGCTCACAAAGAAGAGGAGAGAGAGAGATGGCTGCTGGTTTCATTAAAGACACAGAGACGGATGGACAGAGAGATAAAGAGTGAGTGTGTGTGTGTGTGTGTGTGTGTGTGTGTGTGTGTGTGTGTGTGTGTTTGCGCTAATGAGTGAGGTAGAGAGAGAGAATGAGATGGAGAGACAGAAAGACAAAGAGAGAGGGATGAAGTTAAATCCAGGAGGAGCAAGATGAGAAAGAGCAGATACATATTTGATGAGGCAATGTTCTCCACTATCCTTTAAACCCAGGTCCCTGCCCGTGGACGTGACAGAGAAAAGCAAGGAGGCTACAGGCTACAGACAGCCCAAGTAAGTAAGTAATTAACTATGTGCACGAGAAGACGTCCCTCAAAATGGCTGAGAACAGGCAGGACCTGGAGAGATCCAGTCAGACAGAGAACTGTTCTGTCTCAGGCCCCGAGGTCACCTGCACCTGGCACCTACTGTAGCTCGGCATCCGTGGCTAGCAGCAAAACCTCCAGTCTGCGGAAATGCTTGTTTTATCCACTGGCTAAGCGGATGAAGCTCTGTGTGAAGGATCAAATGCATTCTATTTACCACCCAAGTCTGCCTGGATCTGCTGTTTCGGGTCACAAGAATGTGATGTGAACTGGCACGAGGACAATAAATCTGACCTTTGACCGGGACACTTCATTGCAGTGAGTCATTTAACGGCCGAATTGATCACACCAGCTGGTCATAGGGCGAGTGAAATAGAGTGAGGTCAAATAGTTATATCTGACCATGAATGAGACAGAGATGGAGAAGAGGAGAGGAGAGAAAAGAAGAGGAGAGGAGAGGAGAGGAGAGGAGAGGAGAGGGGAGGAGAGAAGAGGAGTGGAGAGGTAAGGAGAGAAGAGAAGAGAAGAGAAGAGAAGAGAAGAGGAGAGGAGAGGAGTGGGGAGGAGAGGAAAGAAGAGAAGAGGAGAGGAGAGAAGAGGAGTGGGGAGGAGAGGAGAGAAGAGAAAAGAAGAGGAGAGGAGTGGGGAGGAGAGAAGAGGAGTGGAGAGGAGAGGAGAGAAGAGGAGAGGAGTGGAGAGGAGAGGAGAGGGGAGGAGAGGAGAGGGGAGGAGAGAAGAGAAGAGGAGAGGAGAGAAGAGGAGTGGGGAGGAGAGGAGAGAAGAGAAGAGGAGTGGAGTGGAGAGGAGAAAAGAGGAGAGAAGAGAAGAGGAGTGGAGAGGAGAGAAGTGGAGAGGAGAGAAGAGGAGTGGAGAGAAGTGGAGAAAAGCGGAGAGGAGAGGAGAGCCTGGGGAAATAAAAGCAAAGACGAGAAACCAACCGGGCGGGCAAGCGAGAAGTCGGAGACAAGAGCTCATAAGGATGAGCATCCGACTGTGCTGCGTTTTTAATCAGGTCAGTTTCTACTAAAATAAAAGTCACACAGTGGGGGAGACTGACAGGGGGGCTCTTGTTTTGTACGCAGTTCCCCGCATCTATGCCATCTCCAGCTTAATGGAAACCAAACAACCACAGCAGGATCTAATAGCGTTCCTCTTCATTCACAATTGAACCTGTCCACTGATTACTATAGAAGTAATCGAGGAGGCACAGCCAGAAAGACTACACTAAACCATCTGAACTGTGTATGAGAGTGAGATAGAGAAAGAGAGAGAGATAGATAGATAGAGAGATTGTTATTTAAGAACGAGAACAAAACAGCTCCACCTGAATCAGGTTTTGCTACAAAATTTGCTACAAGTATTGCAACAGCCGTTCTCCACCATAGAATATCAGGAGGGGGAATATGTTATGGATTGACAGGTTTGACAGATTGGTAATGCAATGCTGCTAAAATGGAAGACAAGGCCAATATGAGGGTTTCTAGCAAATTAAGAGAGAGAGAGAGCGAGAGAGAGAGAGAGACCGCAAGAGAGAGAGTGTGTGAAAGAGTGTGTTCGAAACCGCCACTCACCAAACAAATTGCTGGAGTGTCCTTGCTTGGAGACGGGCCGCAGCTCGTTGAACCCCCAGGCGTACCGCTTGTAATTGTCCCAGGAGAACTGCATCATCTGTGTGGGGAGGAAAGAGGTAGCACACACAAGATCCGAAGAGGTTAGGGTCATTCAGCACCGGCTCTCCACTGACAAAGAGCGTTTTTGTGCGGACGCGCACTCACCGCTTCTCCACGTCCTAGTCGACTGCACTCGCAACAAAAGCAACAGTTGCAGGAACAATTACAGCTAATCAGATTAAAGCGCTCTGCGTGTGTGAAGTCAATTACATAATTTGCCAGAACGACGCACTCAATTGGGACCCAGACATAAGCTCATTGGTCCCCTCCATCAATCAGAAGCAACACAGTGACTGGAGGCCTGATTTGCGTTCTGCTCATTTAGAAGCAGTGTCAGGACTGCTAATGTTTCAAGGTGACACATCCTGCCACGGGTCAAAATGAGCGCTCGCAGAGCCATTGGCATTTAGGCTTTTGTGTTGGCAGGTGAATGATACCACTTGTGTGTGTGAGTGAGCAAGAGACAACAGGTTAGGGCTAAAGACACTTCATTTGAGGGAGTTGCGGCTACACTACTCCCAGTTCAATGGAATCTGGAATTTGCTGACAAAATATGTGAATTGACTCATGGCAGATGCTTGCATGGTTGCAGTTAGTTGCTGATCTGAAATCACTGTGTATATTAGACAACCCCTCCCCCCCGGGTCCCCCCCACAAAACCCTTCAGGGACTGCTGTATAGGCAATGAACAAGACAACCATAGCTATAAAGACTAGTCAAAAAACACTTCAAGGTGACTGCCATTGTTCCGGCGGAACAATGGCAGTCACCTTGAAGTGTTTTTGACTAGTCTTTATAGCTTGGCTTGTCTTCTTCCCTTGCCTTACTTACAGAGTAACTGACAGGGTTTTTATGGGGGGGGAGGGGGGGGGGGTTGTCTATATACAGCATTTCCACATCAGCAACTAATGCCACATGCAACATCTGCCATGGTCAATTCACCATATTTTGTCAGCCAAATTAGATTCCATTGAAGGGGAGTAGTGTTGACTCCCCTCCCACAAGTGTCATTAGTAACCTGTTGTCTCTTGCTCACTCACACACATGCACACAATGAAACAAGCTTCAAAGAAAAGAGCTACTGAGTCAAGCTCATGTCCAAAGTAGTGCGACTCAGAATCCAGCATCTAGTCTCTGGCCAAAAATAGAAAATAAGAAAACATAAAAATAAAACATACAAAGACAAAACACACTTGTACACATGTATAAAAGTACAATGCACATTCACACACATTCACACACACACACATTCACACACACACACACACACAAACACACACAGAGAAAGAGATGAGAAATAATGTAAGGCATGCTGTATAGCACAAAGCAAGACAAAACCAAATAAAACAAAAAAAGAGCATTTCTAAAGCCCAGTGTGCGGCTTGGTGCGGTGAGTCAGCACAGGCCCTTTGCGTATCTCAGCCGAGGCTAGCAGCCACCGATGGCCTCCAGCCAACTCTGTTTACTGAAGGATAAGAGTCCACACACACACACACTGACACACACAAACTCACAGAGAGAGGTTAAAGTGCCCATACTATACTTGTTTTCAAAATAGGCCTATGGGTTGCACAAAACATGTCCCTGAAACTGTTTGCAAAAACATCCCCCAGATTACACATTATCATCAGCAGCACCATTCTTTGCAGAGACAATTCCATTGTGCTCTCGCGAGAACTCTGGATTTCCAGGGTAGGAATAATAAAGAATGTGTGTCAAACGTCACTGACGGTTCTGTTTGAATTTTCGTAGGAAAGTGGCCTAATAGTCAACTTATTGGAGTTGAGCCGAAACATCTGCTAAATACAATAACCATAGCAGAATCAATTCAGTCACCTGCATGTATGATGCAACATAGCCTAACAACGTTAAATGATAAAGACTTAATTTGGGTCGGTATATAAGTCCACTAGAGTCGAGTTCAAAAGTTTAAAAGTATTTGTGAAATTGGCTGCTGGATGGCCAGGGTCGCTTCCAGCATACGCTAGGCCAGAGGTTTCCCAACTTAAAAATGCCGAGGCCCAATTGCAACTCTGACTTTAAGTAGTGTGTGCGTCTGTGTGCGTGTGTGTGTCTGCGTGTGCGTGTGTGTTTTTTTTTTGGGGTGGGGGGGATGTTTTCTTTCATTCCAACTGCAAATTAATGATAATAAATTGGATTAATGGGGTGTTTCAAAGGCTTTTTAGTTTATTAAGGCGCCGACCAGTGAGTGGATGTGCCAGGGGAGGAGACCCAAAACCCAAGCCATGTGTAGCCCAGAGATCATTTGTTCTATTCATTACTTTCTTTGTGGGTTTTGTCTTCATTTATAGGAGGTTCACAGGCCGGACTCTGCTTTCAAGTGGTCTCTCTGTCGGTCTCTCTCTCTCTCCCTCCCTCTCTCTCTCTCCTCTCTATCAAGCATGACTAGAAAATGAGCATCAATCCACTTGGTAAATGTATGTGTGTGTGTGTGTGTGTGTGCGTGTAGTGCCGCCACTGGCCATTTTGGTGCCCTAAGCGTGTTGCTTTGTGGTCTGATGGAAGTATGCAATGACATGTTGCTTCACATTTCTGCTTGCAATTAAAAGCGAATTATGAGCCTGGTAGCCACCTAGCTTTCTGAATGGAATGCGTTTCAGTCGGCCATATCATATGCTTTATGTAAATGCTTGGAAAACAAATTATTGAAGACTCACCAAATCCATTCTACAAAGCCAAAGTAGTAGACTAGTCTTTATATTCTTGGCAATGTTCCAAATCACTTTGATTGCAGGCTCTCTTAGAGAGAGTCCTCTCACCAATCTTCTCACTTCTCACTCAATCAGAGTTTAAAAATGGTCAGCATTTGCCTTCATGATTTCCTTTTAAAAATGTCTTATATTAACCCATTTACTCCTAAAATGCCTGCTAAAAACGCCTATAGAATCCTATGGCATTCTAGACTAAATAACCTTATTTCCTGAGGGTTTTCTGAAAACATACTAAAAATTGTCAACGTCTACCAAAATGTAATATCTAAGCCTCTGTAGCACCTAGAAACATGAAATAAAAAGCATGCTGCGCTACACAGCATCCAGCAGGAGGGTCAATGTTGCGTCATGCAGCATCCAGCGCGAATGGGTTAAAAAGGAGATACACAATGACAAGCCAGCTGGAATCTGCCACTCTCTTAGTCTCTCTCCTGCACGCGCAATTCCCAATTAAGTGGAGTACTGTTAGTAAGGTTAGAGTACTGTACGTGGTGGAGAGGACCTAAAAAGTATCATTCTTGCACGTTCTCAAGGAAGAGTGAAACGCAGTTTGCAGTAAAGCTAACAAAAGGCTAAATGTCGGTGCCCCTTGGGTGCCTTACGAACGGTGTGTGATGCACGTGGTGGGAGCGGCGGCACTGTGTGTGTGTGTGTGTGTGTGTGTGTGTGTGTGTGTGTGTGTGTGTGTGTGTGTGTGTGAGAGAGAGAGAGAGAGAGAGAGTGAGTGAGAAAGAGAGAGAGAACTCAGTTCAACTTTAACAGTACTATAATAGGAGGGTGCCTGCATACAACAGTACTTGATATGATACAAAATACTAAATCATAGACAAACAAGCAGCGAGAGAAAGAGAGAAAGAGAGAGAAAAAGAGAGAGAGAGATAGAGAGAGAGAGAGAGAGATGGTGGCAAAGTCAGAACATCAGCTCTCAGCTGTGTCTGGCTCTTTGTAATTCAGCTCTGTGTACACCGTTTCCTCTCCCTCAGGCTCTTCCTCTCTCCCTCTCTCCACTGCCACTCTCCCTCCCCACCTCCATCCCCCTCTCTCATTCTCTCTCCGAAATCTTTATTAGCTTCCCCTCCTTCCTTCCTTTCCATCCCTCTCCCCTCTTTATCTATCTACCCATATTCATCTCTATCCCTCACTGTCTTTTCCTTCTACTACATCTCCATTTCTCCATCTATCCCTCTATCGCTATTTCTTATTCTCTCTCCCTCTGTCTCTCTCTCTCCTTTACCTCCTCCCTTTCTCTCCCCTGCAGGTTGTTCATGAGCCGTGCTGCAGCGGTAGGCCCTGCTGAGGTCCCTGTGCTTGTGTGGAGTCATTAGCAGCGCTGTGTGGTGCCGCGTCTTCTCTCCTGTCGGCCAGACGGACGACTGGCCGGCTCCACTCAAATCACATTACACACAGCGGCCAGCCCACTCTGCTCTCTGCACTGCAAGACGCCTGCAGCTCAGCCGGCCCACAGACACATCAGCATACACTCTGTATTAACATGCGGGGACGCGCACACGCACACACACACTCGCACTCACATATGCACACACGCTCGCCCGCATGCACACACAAACTCACACATGTGCACACACACTGCACACACACGCTCACCTGCATGCACACACAAGCTCACACGCACAAACACACACATGCACGCACACATAAACACAAGCTCACACGCATGCACACACAAACACACACACAGTAATATGAGTGCATACAAACTCCCAGCCAGATACTACACACACCAAATCAACTATGAAGAGACTCATACAGTTACGGCCATGTGGACACACACAGGCACAAAACACTAACAAAAACCAAATGCACAAGATCACCCACTAAAAATACAAATCCACATGTATCCGAATGAATAAACAAACACTACGCATTCCCAATCTCAAGCTTACACGAGCGCACACACACACACACAAAAATTTCCATCCAAACAAGTACACAAGCATACATGTACACACACACACACACACACACACACACACACACACACACACACACACACACACACACACACACACACACACACACACACACACACACACACACACACACACACACACACACACACACACACACACACACACACACACACACACACACACACACACACACACACACACACACACACCTCAGAAGCAGCCATTCAAAGACCCCCACAGTGCTCGCTAACAAACAGCTTCAAGGCACGGAGAGCGAGAGGAAAGCCACAGAGAGACGAAGAGAAGGCAAGTGGGAGAAAGAAAGAGAGAGCAAGAGAGAGATGGTGAAAGAGAAAACTGCAGACCTACAGAGAGAGCTCTAACTAAAGCCAGATCCTCCAGGCCAGCCTCTCGCTGTCTCCCACCCGCCAAGAGCTCTGTTCCACCTTTAGCTCTTTAATAGAACTCCTGGATGGAGAGAATCACCAGGGAGGGTGGACACAGAAAGAATGAGAAAAAGCAAGAGAAAGAGAGAGAGAGAGAGGTCGGGGAGAGAAAGAAAGAGAATGAGGAGATAAAGGAGCTGGAGAAGAGGATGAATTGGAGAGGGCAAAAGAGAGGGATCAGGAGAGAAAAAATGAAGTGAGAGAAACTGAATGAGATAAAGGAAGGGAGGGAAAGAGAGACAGCAGGAAAGAGGGATAAAAGGAGAGAAAGCAACCAAGAGAGGGGGGGGAGTGAATATTGATTGATTCGCATTAAGCATCTCCAACGTTTGTTTGTGGCACAATACCCAGTTGGCAGGCAGACAGCTCCCCTGGGGAACAGCTCTTTCTGTGGGACAAGGTCACCTGTGTCTCTGCACACAGCACAGCCATCAGCACACTGTTCTACTCACACAGGCCCCCAGACCCACACACACACTCACACACACTCACACACACACACAGCCCCCCAGACACTCACACACACAGGCCCCCAGACCCTCACACACACACACACACTCACACAGGCCCCCAGACCCTCACACACACACTCTGTTGGTATTGAAAAGGCTTATTCCTGTTCAAAGTTGAAGAAAACTTTTTTTTTTTTTAAATGATAGAGTTAGTTGACAAAATGTATCATACAGCATCAAAGTGTGTGTGTGTGTGTGCATGTGGGTGTGTGCATATGCGTGTGTCTTAGTAAAAACCTATCCTGACACCGTACACCATTGAGATGCAGCTTGCGGTTAAATCCCTTGTGGTTCCATGAAACTGAGTAATATGAGAGGGCAGACAGCCTCCTGACCTCGCCTCTCACGATCGGTGGCAAGAACACGCTCCTGACAGCTCCGCTAGGGCCCATGTGTTCCATGGTCCTGTTATCGACATGGACACTGTAGCAGTTGGTCAACGGCAAAAACAGAAATCTGCTCCATCTCTACTTGTGTCCTGTACCAAATTGGCCAAAAATACCAAATCTGCAACCAGAGAACTTCACCACTACCCACCATCATCTGTAACCAGCTCATCAGTTAGACTCAATTCTGTCGCTCTGTTTTGCGGCCTGTCTTGCCAGTGATGGTGCTTTTGTCATTTCTGTTGTAAACGTTTAATTGGAACCTTCAGTCTTTTTGAAAACCACTACATGAATAAAGTGGACAGTTAGCCTAGGCTAGTATTAGATCAAAGCTCTTGAGTCTCTCAAATGTCTGACGTGGGAATCGGATGTTCATTGTACGTCCACGGAAAAGGAATTTTAATCCCCTCACTGACCCACACTGGAGCCCAAACTCCCGTCTGACCGCATGACATTCCGACAATGGCGTTTCCGAAAAGAGACCCGACAACACAGTGCCGAGGCGTTTCCGTGAGGGTTCTGAATACCGTAGTGACAAGTGTCGCTCCTCCTCCCCTCCGGGATTGGCGGGGTGATGAGAAGCCTGAAATGACCCCATTGCCACGGTAACACGAGCAGCGGAGAAACCACCAGCCTGACAATGGCAGAGGCAGGAGTGCCGAGGAGGGCGAGGCTGCTGAACATGGAACTAGAGATGGGTCTCTCTCAGCTCCCAAAGCGAGCTCACTTCTATTCTTTATTCTTTTACGGAGTCTCTCCCTTCTTGCCATCAGAGCTTAGGAGAGATCCTGTTTTGGGACGGTAGAGAGGAAACTGAGATAAAGCCATAAAGATAGTAAGACGGTTGGGAGACACAGGGGAGATCTATCGCTTCTTCTAAAAAGCACTGACTTTCTGAGCCCTGCTTTCTTTGAAGGAGGTCTCTACAGACAGAGACAGAGAGACAGAAGTCGTTTTTACACAGAGATCGCGCGACATTCACAGGAAGAGATGTCTTTATGCGAAACATTGCCAGCCTGGTACTTCGTACCGCGACTGTTTACATCCAAGCCGACATATTGAGGAGCCAGGAGGCGGGACCAAATAGCAAAATGAAGCGTGACCTGCAACACTGGGCCTGAGGAGACACATGGGAACACACAAACAAATGATTTTCTGAACTGGGGATTTTGCCATCACTAATTATCCCCATAACTTGAAAATAAAATGTGATACAATAAACAGAAAGCCTCTTCAATGTGCTTTAAATCACCATGTAGGTTAGCCTGTTAATCAAATTAATGCATGAAAATAAAGTTGTGTGTCACTTAGTGAAGAAGTGAGCGTTGCTATAACCTGAAGATGAGCCATTTCATCTAGAAATGCTTTTCTTATGGATGCCAGAAACCGCATATTATATTATGACAGTTTGTAAGGGTAAAGCCTGCCATCACAAGTTTTGGGCCAGGGCCACAGGCTATAGGCTACAACAAAGTGCTTCTGGAGAGAATATTGATTGTCAGACCTGTTTGATCGTAGAATATGGCCAGGCTATATCTCTATCTCTAACTAGCTCATATCAAGAAGAATGCATGATGGAAATATCAGTGGACTAACTATGGATGACTGTGGATAACTTGTAGACCATAAAGGTAAGAGTTCATTGTCATTACAGTTGCTAGTTTGTTTGTTAAATAGTAACATTAAGCTATTTTCGCTAATGTCCAGCTTCTAGATGTTATGTGGCTAACAGTAGTTATAATGTGATAATGTAAAAGCTTGCTAGGACAGACGCTCAAGGAGTTCATGCTTTGTTTATTCGCTTTATTTATGTCTACCCTGCCTGGTGGTAAAATTGGCGGGACACTTCTACCCGCCGTTCCGCCTCGGCATGTGTAAAAAGAACAGGCGTTCCGGGATAAAGGTACATACATTCGCGGGAAATTCGGCAGTGTAAAAGGGGCTAGAGAGAGAGAAAAGAGAAGAGAGAGAGAGAGAGAGAGAGAGAGAGAGATAGAGAGAGAGAGAGAGAGAGAGAGAGAGAGAGAGACACACACACACACACACACACACACACACACACACACACACACACACACTTTTGAGGTGTAAACATGAGGTCACATGGAAACGGCATCTGCGTCTCTCCACACTTACACACATGAACACCTGCCTACAACAGATTACACTCCCGTAAGCCTTTCATCCTCTTCCTAATGGAAAATCTCCCGTCCACACACACAGCCAAACAGCCACAGATGTAAACAGTGTGTGTGTGTGTGTGTGTGTGTGTGTGTGTGTACCCTTTTGCCTTCAAACTATGTTAACCGTAATGTGCATTCTAGGAATAAACCCAATTGCACTGTAACCATACAGTAGTTCGGTAAAGGACCGCAATTACACCAGCTAACCTGACATCCCCATAACATACGACCCCTTCACAATATGCCCCAAGCCAAAAACAAAACATGAAAAGGGACACAGAAAGCAATAACAATTAGGTAGCTTGTCTCAGTGCTCGCCTGTTTCAGCATCTGAAGCCTAACCATTGAGCCGTAAGTCTTTAGGAAGCAAGTGCCAAGTGGTAGGTTATAACATGCTCACTGCAATTACCTGAGAGCAACACATGTTGCTGGCAGACTGCTACACTTACACATGTAATTGTAGACCAACCGAGTAGCTGTTCTGTGGACAAGGCACAGCTTTGTAGTTACTTAAAAAACAGAGTGCATGCACAAGTTATCGGACAGGATATAGCTGTAACGTTAAATCTGCCGTGTCTTTGACAGAGACAGAGAGACAGACACAGAGAGAGAGAGAGAGACAGAGAGAGAGAGGGAGGCCAAGAGAGAGAGAGAGAGCAAGAGAGACAGAGAGAGAAACAGACAGAGAGACAGACACAGACAGAGAGACAGACACAGAGAGAGAGAGAGAGAGAGAGAGAGAGACAGAGAGAGAGAGGCCAAGAGAGAGAGAGAGAGCAAGAGAGGGAGGGAGGCCTGGAAATGGTGAGATAGCAGGACGGAAGAGGTTGGAGAAGCCTGGCTGCATGGTCATGAAAAAAAAAAAGACACCAAGTGCTTTGTAGCCCTGGTGGCCGGCTACGCAATAGGCCGTGACGTGCTCGCCCCTCTGCCAAGCTCATGTCTTATCAGTGTGGCATCCACAAAACTGCAGAGGTGACTGCACAAACACGCTGGCGCAGTCGTTAAAGTGCCTCACCTCACCTCTGAGGGAAAAAGAAACAGACCACACTACAGGCTACGGAGGAGAAGAGAGGGATATGAAGGTGAGTTAGGAGAGAGAGACAATAACATACAGCACAGCTGTAGCCACAGTAGCTGAGAGCAAAACATATTTGCACCTCACTGAATAATGACAAGGGGAAAAAAACTATAAACTATAAACTATAAAAAAAAAAAAACTATAAATAGAGGAGCAAAACTGCACAAAACAAGTGGTAGAGCCTGTGGAGTGTAGCTGTCGCTCTTTTGATATGAACTGAGGGAGACAGCAGGGGGGGGGGGGGGGGGGGGGGGTTCCAACACACCTGATTATCACCATCACTCTCAACACTGCAGTCCCACTCACAGCCTACATCATCGGGAGATTGATACCATTCATAGGTAGAATACATCAATAGGTAAATACTGGGGATATCTCATGTGTGTATGTGTGAGACATGAGGGGGAGGGAGAGAGAGAGAGAGAGTGTGTGAGTGTGTGTGTGTGTGTGTGTGTGTGTGAGTGAGTGAGTGAGTGAGTGAGTGAGTGAGAGAGAAAGGGAGAGCAGTGAAAGAGTGAAAGCACTAATGAAACCCATCCTTCATCCTCCTCCACAAAAAAACTAAACAAACAGAAGCCTCCAGCAGGAACACTCACCTGGGCTAAACCACAAGACAGACCTGTTCCACACTGTGTGTGTGTGTGTGTGTGTGTGTGTGTGTGTGTGTGTGTGTGTGTGTGTGTGAGTGTAACTGTCAAAGATGACATTTGTTACTGGAATGACACATGTTCATTTTCAATGAAACCTGTTCTTCAGGTTGGTCCTGGATGACCTCACCTGACATTAGTCTTGTACCACTGTGTGAACCTTGGGATTGAAAACCAATAGCAGTGATGGTTTTGCATTTGGCCAAAGCTTGTTCCCACCTTCCCTATAACACACACCCTGGAGTCAGGTTTCAGACCACGGACGGATGCAGAGTGACCTCTCGCCATGACAACCATACATGATTTGGTCAGAGCCATTTGCATCACAGGCGCAAACTGGGGCTCTATTTTGTAGAGCGGCCGCTCCTTTATCGAGATCGCTCCTTTACCTCCTACTTGCCTCTTGAGTGCTTGTTGCCTATTTTAAGACAACACCATTAAAGCACATCATTATCAGAGAAGATGGGTGGGGGGGCACGGAGTGGGAGAGATAAAAGTGGAAGAAAAGTTGAGTGTGAAAGTGTGTGTGTGTGTGAGAGAGAGATGGAAAGAGGCCTAAAAGAGGAGTGTTGTTTGAGCAGGGCTTTTTAGAGGAGCATAATTAGAGGCCCCCGTGGAGGAGTCTGTGTTTGATGAGTGTCCAGCCTGAGGTACGACCTCTGAGACACACACACACACACACACACACACACACACACACACACACACACACACACACACACACACATCAAACACAGCGAGCGGGAGAGAGAGAGAGAAACAGCGATGATGAGAATAGAAGTATCGCCTCATTTGGTCAGTCTGCGTCCAGTGAAGAACACAGATGTCATCGTCATCATCATAATCATCATCATCATCAACCGCTGTTTATTCAGGGAAGACTGACTCAGCATTAAGCGCTTTTAAAGCAATGACCTGAATTTACAATAATACAACAACAATCAAATAACAAACAACAATAAAACAGTACAAATAAAAAAGTAATTACAGCCTAGTAATTATAAACAATTATATTATATTATATTATATTATATTATAGTTTTGCTCCTCTATAAGTAATTATGTCCTAAGCCGAAGTAATTGCAGAAGGTCCGACTGATTTAGCTCTACTAGTCTAGGCTATAAGCTTATATTGATCATTGACAACCTAAGCACTATAATAACCATGATGCATGAGTATAAGCCTGCATGCTTGGCTGAATTACCCATCTATGACTTCACCCTATGACTTCACCCTTCAACCAGAGCTCTGAGCTCAGGAAGCAGCAGGTAGTTTCATTCCTGCTTGGCCAAGCTGCTTACTGATGCCTGAACAGCAACATTTTTACCAAAACGTAGAGCATTATTTTAAGGGTCTCCTGTTTTTCTTTCAGTTGGTGAGCAGGTAAATGATGTAACGGTCATAAACTGAGACCCTCATATGTATTCAGGTTCAAATCAACAACCAGAGCTGGGAGCACTGCAGTCAGTCACTAAGACTTGCAACACTCTTGCCACGCGAGACAGTGGCCTGAAAAAAGCCACCATGTTCACATTCTACCAAACTGTTGATAGCCTATCCCCCAATATATTAGGCCAATCTGAAAGCCAATTGTTGTCACTTTACTTCTCTACTTTCTGATCATATTTTTGTTTTATCATAAACACTTTTAGCTTTGCTACAAGTCAGCAGCAGCAGTTAATAGTATGATAGTTTACAATTATTTTTATCAGCATATGGTGGGAGGTTCATATATATATATATGTATGTGTGTGTGTGTGTGTGTGTGTGTGTGTGTGTGTGTGTGTGTGTATGAGAATTAAATGTTGCAAGTCATTGCCAGCTGTTGCAAGCCAGCGCAAAGCATTCACCATGTCTAGCTGCGGTTGCAAGGTTTCATAGCGTTGCAGCTCATCTCGTTGTGAATCTTTGGTTTGAATCCCGCTTTAAACCACACACATGTTCCTATGAGTTGGTCCAATTCAGTAGCCTACTTCTACTTAACTACACATGCTGCTGTTATTACTCTCAGCTAATCTAGAGATGTTAATGTCAATGTCAAGAAAAAAAGGCTTCCGTCCTACTAAAGTACAACCACTAGCCAGGGAGGGGTGTTTGTTACTCACTTTGTGCAATAACCCCCCCACCCCCCCCCCACACACACACACACACATCCTATACTTGAAAAACTTTATTCATTAATCAACCTTTCAGTCAGCGTTCAGTTAATCCAACTACAGCGCTCCAGCTAAGAGGATGTGGTTGTTGTCAACACATTCTAGAGGTGTGTGTGTGTTCAACCACCGTCAACACAATATAGAGGTGCGTGTGTGTATGTGTCAAACCACCGTCAACACATTATAGAGGTGTGTGTGAGTTTTACACTGCTGCCAAACAAGCCAGGCGCCGCTAGCTGGTTAAACATTAACTCAAGCACAAAAATGTGAGGTACAGAAAACCTATTTGAATGTACAAACAACTAAGCTTAGTCCTACACTTGGAATTACATTTGTCTGCAGCTATGCCTGACTAACTCGCAACGCATGACAAACAGACAATAAAATATATCTGTCAAAATATATGGCACACTATAAAACACAGTGATTACACACTTAAAGTTTCATTTGAAACAGACTCAAGTCACTACTAATTTAGTAATATACTCAAAAACATACTGATTGCCACACACACACACACACACACACACACACACACACACCCCTCCATCTCTATTCACCCGGCATCTTTGATGTGCCGTGAAATCAGCAGCCTTTGTACACTGATGGGGACCTAATTAGGATAAAAATATGTTCTAATCTGCTTCCGCCTTTGTTGTAAACGGAAACCTAGGAGACCTTTAGTGAGGAGGGAGAGAGAGAGAAACTGGCATGGACACAGACACACACACACACACACACACAAACGCACGCACACACATGTACAGTATGCACAGAAAAAAACCCCATCTCTGTTTACAATTCACTTTGCTTATGTCATGATACATGTATGTAACAATTGCTTTGGCAATACATACATGTAATATAACTATTTGTCATGCCAATAAAGCACCTTTTAAAAGCACCTTTTGAATTTGAATTTGAGAGAGAGATGGAGAGAGCATTCTAACCATCTTGTACCAGCAGAGAGAGAGAGAGAGAGAGAGAGAGAGAGAGAGAGAGAGAGAGAGAGGGTTGAGTAGTGAGATGAGCTCTTTGCAGATCTCTGAAACTAACAGAACTCCTACATCTGCCAAGGCTTCAGTGGCACTCTGAGCAACATGTAGATCTAAAGGAACGAATCACTCAAAACTTGGCTCAGCAACTCATCTTGGCTACATGATCTGTTCAGCTGTCATCTCAGCATGCTGGTTATGCTCCTCTTCCTCTACTCCACACAGAGTAAAAACAATGACTGGCACCCCCCACTCGCACTTATTGCCACACACACACACACACACACACACACACGCACACACGCACACACGCACACACGCACACACGCACGCGCGCGCACACACACACACACACACACTATGCACACACACGCACACACACACGCACACACACTTGCGCTTATTGCCCCACACACACGCACACACACACGCGCACACACACATACGCACACACACACACACACTCGTGCTTATTGCCCCCCACACACGCACACGCACACACCCCCCTCAGTCACGCTGAAAGACTCTGGGCAAAAGCATCCGAAACATTCCCCAGATACTTCCCACAGGGTCTAACGCAGTGTTTCACAAACTTTGTGCGACCAAATTCACTTCAGATATAACATGCAAACACCAAATACTGCCCAAAACGTTGATGTTTTAAGTCAAGGGTTCTCAAACTTTTCTATGCCGGGCCCCCTCAAACCATTCTACAGTTCTCTGGATCTATATTTACTCCTAAAATGCCAGCTAAAAAAACCTATAGAATCCTATGGCATTCTAGACTAAATAACCTTATTTCCTGAGGGTTTTCTGAAAACATACTAAAAATTGTCAACGTCTACCAAAATGTAATATCTAAGCCTCTGTAGCACCTAGAAACATGAAATAAAAAGCATGCTGTGCTACGCAGCATCCAGCGGGAGGGTCAATGTTGCGCTACGCAGCATCCAGTGGGAGGGTCAATGTTGCATCATGCAGCATCCAGCGCGAATGGGTTAAGGTTAGGGTCTTGTTTCCTAAGCAGTTTAAGGCAGTAATCAGTGTGAAGGTGCTACAATGCTACACTACTAATTACTCCAATGGCTTCCATTGCCGAACATGGGAATTAGGACAAGGGGTAATTCCGCCACGGCCATATTCCCTGATGGGGGGGTTACTTTAAGCACTCCACAATGGAGATGAGATCAGTGCAGCATGTTAATAGCAGTCGTCGACAGCTAACCCCCCTTCATACAGGAAAATCAATCACTGAAGACAGCAAGGCGGGATGATCTACTCAGCTATGATTACAGAGCACCTTCGGAAGAAAGGCTGACAGAGAGAAAGAAAGAGAGATAGAGAGAAGATGGAATGGGAGGGAGAGAGAGAGAGAGAGAGAGAAAAAGATGGAATGGGAGGGAGGGAGAGAGAAAACGGAATGGGAGGGAGGGAGGGAAAATCCTCCAAGTGTGGCGGCATTATACCAATGTGATCTAATGAGGGCAGTAAGAGAAGCTCTGCCCTATATTCAGTCGTTCGCTAATCAAAAGGAGTGTTATGAATGACGGACGGGGGCAGAGATGGAGGGATGGAGAGATAAAAGAGGGAGGCGTTACAGGTCTGTCGTTCTTAAAAAAGCTGTAGGGATGTAAGGTGAGAAGCTCGCCCTGAAACGAGAGAGGAGATTCTCTTTCATGGAGAAGCTAAGCGGAATTGCTCCTTTCAATGCCCAAATGTAAAGGTGGTGGTGATGTCCAAAACCAAAATCCAGCATGTCATAAAAGCACCATAGCAACAAATGCTACTGTCATTGCAGTCATTTTTGATGCCGCTCAACAATAAACAGCAAAACATGTGGCTTGTGAAGATAAGGCTAAACGCCATAAATCACATGTTTAATGTTTCAATGGAACAAGGATAACTGGTTATTGCTGATTATAATCCATTTTGAGACGACGGGGGACACGAGAGAGAGAGAGAGAGAGAGAGAGAGAGAGAGAGGGAGAGAGAGAGAGAGAGGGAGAGAGAGAGGTGTCCATCTGGGCCTAGGAACTCATGCATCTCATGGAATAGCCTACTAAATACTAAATATATGTGCCATTTAGGTCATCATGCCCAGCTCCCAGGGGAGACTTCAGTCTTACAGGACAGACATATGGTCAGACTACTGTACACTGAAGCAGGGCCACTTGAAGCCGCAGATTTAGGCCTGGCTGGTGCTGCATAAATTGGCCCTAAAAATATTACAACCAACAGAGCCATGTGTTGCTACAATAACTCTTTTGGGCTTTTAGAGCGGTGAAGAGTCTATAGTCAAGGTCTTTTTTTTTTAACCCTTCACCAGGGGAGTTTTTTTTTTTTTTTTTTAAACAAAACAAAAGATTCTGTTTTGCATCAATGTAATTAACCCAGATATTCTTTACAACATTAATTTTCCAACATTCCCGTCACACCGGAGAAGCCATCTGACTGCACTGCAGGTCTCTGGACGGTACAGCTACTTAGTGATGGATCGAACAATGGTGTCACTGTATCAGTGTCTGTGTCCCCTAAGGCGAGGGCTGTGCTCAAGCATGTCATAGACTCAAACACGAGGAGCAGAGAAGCCCCCCCCCCACCCAACAGCCTATCCTTTCCTGTCAGTACACACCATGATTGTGTGTATCATTGACAGACGAGCAAAGACCACAGTTAATGACCATGTGTGCAAAAGGAGACTATTGAAGAATCGGTTACTCAATAGCAGTTTCAATACCTTTGGGGGAAGTGTGTGTTTTGGAAATGCATGTGTATTTGCGTGTGTGTGTGTGTGTGTGTGTGTGTGTGTGTGGGGTTTTGAATAATGCAGATCAATGTACTGAGGTGGACACTGAGTGACTTTTGCTCAGACAAATGAACGTCCAACTTTCATGACTCACTCTAATACGCATGCACATATGCACGCACTCACGTCAGAGTTTCTGCTAGAAAAAAATGGTGCCGGCAGAGGTTTCGTTTTCCGGACATTTTGATGATATGCCGGTCAAATATCCTATTATCCCTTCTTAATTAGTCAAATTGAGGAAAACTGGAGACAGGCTATGTAGCTTAAAGAATGACATAATCAGGCTGTATAGAAGAGTCCGCTTCGTTCGTTGTTTTAAAAAGGCTACGTTGTTTGTTGCTGCTACCCACGTTATCTCCAGTGGTGACTGTTTAACTTACACAGATGCGCACACACAAGAATGAGCGCTCACACCACTACCCCCTAATGCTATGCCTCTTTATTTGATAACAATACATTAAGAAATGTTTCCTATTCTGGTAAATGTTTAGTTTCTTTTTCTTTCGGCCGCGGTTCAATGATACCGTTTAATTGTGCCAGAAATTATCTGCGGACCAGTAATCGCCTCGTCGAGGAGGCCCTAACCCTGCAGATCATAGACAGAGAACGCATAGGCCTACTGTATGCTTTGGGTAAAGAACACTTTGCATGTCCAGTGTACACGGAGAATGACAGTGTCTTGGAGCGGCCGCACCCCCCGCAACTCCACTTCCAATGTCACTGATTCCGACAGATATGCCCGACACTTCTGCTTTTTATCTGGTGGTGGTGGAGTTGACCGGACATCTGAGGCCTCAGACGTTACCAATTTATCATCATCTATCGCGTCGGGCCTCTGAAAAAACTTTTAAGGCTAGTCTGCCTGGGCCTGGCCATGTTTGAACCGCCTCACTCATTTGTTCGTTGTTTAACATGGACGTTTTAAGCGTGCGCTTCCTATTTGAAATGCAGCATAGGCTATGCATGTTGTTTAATAGCTTACTTTTCAAACGGTAGAGCCTGTTCATTTAAAAACATAGCCAGAGGACGTATAATATAGGCTTACATATTAAGGTTTATTCTCAAATTCAGATTGCGTTAGGGGACGGGATTATTAGCCAATTTCAATCGGACAATTTGACCGGAGAGATTTAATTTTGTCGGACATTTAATTTTTTTTTCCGGCCAATGTCCAGTAATTACCGGACAACGGAAACCCTGACACACGTACCATCTTACTTTACATTTGTCCAGGCACCCGAAGAGCGCACACACAAACACACACAGAACAGACGGGTGCAAAGCCCTCTTGCCAGGGCAACTGAACCCACTGGAAACAAAGTGCCCACCTGGTTTGTAACGAACATGAGCACATTCACACACAATTCAATTGTACTCTTTTATCTCTTGCCAACACAAACCCAGGCTGACACACATGCTCTCTTGGTCTCTCTCTCTCTCTTGCTTTTCTCAACTCCCCTTCAAGTACACACAGGGCAGGCTCAAAAAACGTAGGTCCCCTGCCACTCTACACTTAATTATTCACGCACGCATGCACGCACGCACGCACGCCTCCTGCCAAAGTCAGCCTTCCAACAGACATTACGGACACACATCTGGGATGTGAAGAGCAAAGAAAAGGCAGGGTTGTGCCCACCTGGCTCTTTGATTGTGTGAGCCACATACCCACTCCCCATGCCAACAGCTATGCCAGTGCAGAGTGCCAACAATAAGATGCCATCTCATCTCTGCTGCTGTTACCCGCACTGTTACTGTTTCTGTGTGGTGCTCCATTTCAGTTCCACAACAGTTCTAGAATCAGTAGATGTAGTGCCGCATGCCTATTCATAAGGCCTCTCTAACACCTTTTCTAGAATCTGTACACTGTAGTTCCATTCATTTGCAGAACAACGCTGATATTGTTTTAAATTACATAGACCTATATTCTAATAAGATATCATCAAATGTTAGTCAAATATATTTCTTCATGCTCTGAAAATCAAACCCTCAATATCTGGTTTAGGGCTGAAATTAGTAATGTCTGCTGTGTCATATTAACTACTACAAGGATCAATTTACATTGGCTATTTGGCACTATAGTAAATTGGGATCAAACATAAAATAACTATATAAAATACCATGATGCCTTGTCCCAAAAAAAGTTGACACAAGAAGCAAAAGTATTAAAAGACTTTTTAAAACTTCAAACAAAGAATATGAAACATGGAGCACTCACTGAGAGCTCTTGCAAGTAAAGCAAAGTATTTAAATTCAAAGATCAAGTAAACTGTCTATCTTTTTTCCCTCTTGGTGAAAATGAAGCATAACAACATTAAACATTCAGCGGCAGAGTGGCCTGAAAAACAACACTCTCCCAAAACACTTCCATTTAAAACTGTGCTCTTATCGTGAGAAGAAATATATTTTTCATCAAAATCTTGGTTGATGAAAATCTTGGAGAAAAAAAACCCTGCAGAGGAATAGGAATCCATAAAAAATGAATAAGATTTTTAAGAGCCCTAAGACAGTCAACTGAGCAATCACAAACTCTCAAAAAAAAATGTGCGTGTTCTTACTTATGCAGGAAGTACGTCGAGCTATGTTGATGGCTAAACGAGCCATTACACTGCCACCATTAAAAACAGAGCACACGAGAATCAATCTACAGACTTCTGCCCAGATCAGGCTCATAAATCCTTACTGCATGGAGGCCTTTTTAGCATAACGTGGTTTAATCAGGAAATCAATTACTACTCTCACAGCACTCCTGAAGAACCCTTTTTGTCGTTGTTATGGCAACTCTACATAAACATAAATGGTTCTTAACTTTAATAAAGTTTCCAAGGCTTGGAATTACATGTGCTAACTTCTCGTGTTGACTATGTGCCTATTCATGCTACTTCAATAAACAAAGCCTACACTGCCTTATTTAGTAGTGATTGAGAATGATGTTGGTGTGAGTCTGAATTAAGAGTGGGACATTTTTGGCTGGTTTAAAGGCAGAGGCCCAACCTGTGCACATTCAGAGTGTGTGAAATGCATATGCCGAAAAGGGAACTGGTGTCCATTTTAACAGTGCTCGCCACTCGAGGGTTCCTTTCATACAGGGCCTGTGGTGAAATGAATATCTTACGGGGAAGAGAGAGATACGCCCAGAACCTAGAAAGCAAAAGCCCTCACACATGCAAACTGTACACTAAGCACCACACATACACACACACAGTACACACACACACACACAACTCATAAAGTGCCTCAGTTCAGTGTAAGCCCAACGGGGGCCACGGAAATAGCTGGACCTCATGTTACCCACCGTCAGAGCGTTTATCTTCATGCAGTCCACATCCTTTCATCTCACTCACACACACACACACACACAAACACACACACCATGAGGCTAAGAGCAATTTGTGGGGAACCATCCGGCCCACAGACCCCCATCCAGCCTCTTACAACACCACCATGTTTTACAACAGGCAGATGTCTCTGACCACACCACTTAGGACTGTATTCTGTGGAGCCCCAGATCGGGCGACAGGGCAGCTCAGAGTCAAATGTGTGGTCAAGCAAGTGAGTGAAGTGGCTAAAACGACGGCAGGACACACACACACACACACACACGCACACACACACGCATACACACACACGCACACACACGCACACACGCGCACACACACGCACACACACGCACACACACGCACACACACGCACACACACACACACACACACACGACGTGAGTAGGCTAGTGATTTTCAGCATCATTGCAATACAAGCGGGGAAACACAAGGCATGGCTTACAGTCGTCTGGGCAGGCGGACGGACGCACGCAGCCACTGACTAGTGCTCACCCTCTAACCATGGATTGAATAAGCACATCTCTCAAATCAGTCGTCAGACTCGAACGAATGAAGCTGCTCGCTGATTAAATGGAACACAGGAAGCTTCCAGAGAGGCTTTTACGGACCCAGACAATCAATCCGAGAAGACCTCTATATAGCGTTCAATTCCATCCTTCTAAACATCCATCTTTCTGAGTCACTCACTTCCTCCATCCACGTCTCCTCTATGTCTGTCCATACTCTTCTCTACAACAACCCTTCCACCCAAACAAGCATGGAAACTAGCACCAGCTGAATGCTACTAAAATATGAAAGTGGCTGGTAGACTTCAGACACAAAGTAATAATTTAATATTGAGTGGCTGGTGAATTTGACCAAAAATCAATCTGCGAGTGGCTGGTAGATACACATTTTTAAAATGTAATTTCCACCTCTGCACCAACCTACCCAGCCCAACCACCACCCCATTCCAGTGTCCCTCACTGGTGCCCGCTGTACCTCTCTTGGGGCAAACATGCGGGATGGGCCCGTGTTTTTGTTCCTCTCGCACTACTGAGGCATTTGGTATGCAGCACACAGCTCCCCCAGAGATTCTCTCTCTGGCTGCCGTGAGGCGTAGAGGGGAGAGGATTACTGAGGAGTACCCGGGCGGAGCTCCACTAGGCCTGCTGCACTGCCTCCAACCACCAGAGCTCCATGGAGGAAGAAGAAAGGGGTTAGGGGAGAGACTGGAGACTTAAAATGGTAGGCCAGGAATATCCAGATAAGCTAGTCCAACCACATACTCCAGGCAGCAGTTAGAACCTTTGGTAAAAGAGTAGTCTGGGAATATGTTACTTGGCTAAGACTGAGAATGTGACGAACATCTGATTAGCAGTGAGAATCCTCAGAAATCAAAATGAGTTTTGCATACCATTTTTTTATTTTTATTATTTCATGTAAAATACAGGTACAAATGTTTAGGTTTAATGTAAGTCATAGTAAGTCTTCGCTCTTGACTGCAACCATTGCACTTAACCTACCAGCAATTTCCCTTTAATTTTGAGCCTAAGTCAAGGCTAAGGTTTGACAGAACTTCAGTTACCTTAAGATTAATCCTTTATCTACAAGTAATTCCAATAGAGTGAATGTGTTTGAAACACATCCCGACTATGGAAAACAAATAATCAATTGTGCAGAGGGAAGGTTCACAGGTAATTCAAAGAGGGATTTATCACAGTCTACCTGTAAATCAGGCAAAGCTTTTCACCACACACTTTCCCTGAAAAAAGCAATATGCTCTCTCTCCAAACTGAAAAGGGGCCCCCTTATTGACTTGACCTTTCTATTTGTTACTGGAAACACTGGAATCATTGGAATCAGGTTTGGCCCAATCAGTTGACACGAGGTTAACTAATGAGTGGCTTGTGAAAGGCAAATTGATTTTCGCTCTCCCATTTCTCTCTTCTTCTACGCCAAGGCTCCCATTCCTTATTTGCTTAACAGCCTCGAGTGTCAAAGCTAAAGAGCTGAAGGCAAACACCTTTTAACCCTCCAGACAGCCAGTTGGTTTAGGCCCCAATGAGTATCTGAGCATTAATCCTGCACAAAATGAACGAAGAACTCCTTGGGCGGAAGATAAACAGCAACATTGATCTGATATGGTGGAGTGGTGGAGTGAAGGCATTTTAACACAATTAGGGAAAACACAACCCCCATCCCTCTTAACAGACTTTGGAGTTTAGTAGGAATCAAAGCCAAGTTTGGCAAGAGCGATTCTGGCAAGTCCAGCTAGCCTAATGGGCTGTGGCCCCATTCTGCACCAGAACTTCATCATGTGTGTTGTCTCTGTGCTACAGCATGTTGGCTTCTTCACACACCATTATGCTTTGGTGTGGGGTTGAATGGGTGGGAAGGGGGGGGGGGGGGGGGGCAATAATAAATTATGTCCAGGCTAGAGTAGCCTCATCAGTGTAAAGAGCTGTGATTGAAAGCCCAATCTCTTACCACACACCACAACATGCTAGCGAAACTGTACATCTTCAATGTAAAGCCATTAAACTCTCCTCCTCGAGACTGTGTGTGTATGTCTGTGTGAGTGTGTGTGTGTTTATGTGTTTGTGTGTGCGTGTGTGCGTAAGGGAAAAAATATACCAGTCTTAACAAAAAAAGCTATTTTTATATCCAACACAAACACTTTGGATTTGCCACTCTGATCTGAACTGATCCGCGGAACTGAATTCTGGCTTTGTGTCAGTGGCTCAGTGCAGATGTCAGAGGTCATACCGCTTATTCAAATGGGTCTGACCTGAGACCATTCACACTGCCTTGATTCTGTGCTCAGTCTGTTCCCCATAACATGGACATGTGTGTGTGTGTGCATGTGTGTGTGCGTGTGTGCGAGTGAGTGAATATTTGACGGGGTGGGTGGGGGGCAGTGTAAGAGCAAGAAGAGAGGAAATGTAGAGGTGAAAGAACAAACAAACTCAACTCTTCCTTACACTGTTACAGCCTCTCATAGCCTTCATCCCTCCTTCCTTCTCTACCTCTTCCATTTCACTATTTCTCTCTCCATCTCTCCTCAATCACGCGCTCTACCTTTCATGTCTTATTTACAAGGACGAAGGAGGGAGAAATAAAAGGATTTGGGCTGAATTATTTAGAGTGTGTACTTACTTTGCTTTCCTTTCAAAAATATACAAATAAATAAATCAAAAGTAGGGGAGAGATTTCACTGGCAAACATCGCCATGCAACTTCCCTAGGCAACTACCCTAGGCAGGCCATTAAAAAGATAACACACAAAAACAAAAAGGCATCACAGACAAACGCAATCAATCTCTGAGGCAAAGGGTGTGCTCAGTTCTAGATCGTTCCATTAGTTTACATTATCTCTTCTCTGGGATGCCTTTACTGCATCAGACACACAACAAGCTGCCCTACAGTAAATGCGCAAACATAGGACATCAGTCTTGAAGCGGAGACAAATGCCTGGCTGAGGAGGGACGCAGTGTAATTTGCTAATCAGAGCAGAACAATAACTTGGCGATCTCCGCCGTCATCGTCGCTCGGTTAAGATATCACTGTCGCCAAGGGCTATCAGTGTCTGACCTCTACTGCAAAAAGCTTGCTCCGAGCCGGAGATATGACACTGAGCGGTCGTGGCGTTCCGCTATTAGACACAACAAAAGAGCCCTTTGAGCTCTCAAGAGACCCAGGACCCGCGCTTGTGCCACGCCATCTCAAGTTCCCCCCAACGTACCGACGGATGTGAAAGCTCCTTACCAATGTGCTCTGGTGGTGAGTGACAGACAGACAGAAGATAGGGGGCTAGTATGTTCTGAGCTCTGGACATGACAAACGATCCTCTGCACAAGACTGACGATGAGAACGAATGAGGAGCCGGCAGCCAGACAGCTGACAGCAGTGGAGCTAAGGCCAGCTGATCCCGGGAAAGCGCTGTCATTCCCACAGCTGGTGCAAACTCCTCAGGTGGTGTGCGTGTGTGTGTGTGTGTGTGTGTGTGTGTGTGTGTGTGTGTGTGTGTGTGTGTGTGTGTGTGTGTGTGTGTGTGTGTGAGAGAGAGAGAGGGAGAGAGAGAGAGAGAGAGAGAGAGGCAGACAGAGGCAGAGAGATGTCCTGCAAGTTAATGGGCTTTAACAACCAGCCCAAAAATACTTACTCACAAAATTCCCTGCAATTTGGCTCTTTATGAAGGCGCCATGAATGAGGCCCAGTGTGTAGCAGCAGATGTGCACATCAGCAGCTTCACACCTCCAACCCACCCCCACATGCAACCTAACCAACAATAGCCTCAAAGAACTTCAAATGCAGAAGCCTCACTCGCAGGCCAAAGAAACCCTCCAGGGCCTGAAGGGCCGAACCCAGACGTCTTTCAGTCTGGTTGCATTAGCCCCTGAGTGAGAGCAGTCAAAGACTCCAGATCCATTCAATCAGGAACCATCTGCCCAGAGAAAGGCTCTTCCCCAGCTCCGACAGAAGCCTTTGGTTTTGGTCATTCCCTGCTTTACCCTCTGAGTGAATAGGAGCGATCTGGGGCTCTCCGCACAGCACTGGTGCAAGGCCCTGATTTGCAGGTGGACTGTAAACGTGGACGAAATTCAAAACGTGTACACGCCACGGCCCACCAAATTAAATTCTGGTGGGTTTTGTTCTAGAATTCCATCTTTAGGAGGTTAAGAATAGGGTGAAAAAAGAAAAGATTTGATCTTAACGCAGTAAGAACTTAAGCCCCCCCAAGCTTTATACTGAATCACTGAAGGATTAACCATTGCGTCATTCAGCCAATGCTCATGCTTTACATATCTCAGATCGCCACCAATAACTCCACCGCCAAACACTTCAGAGTGGCTCACGTAACAACAAGTGCACCATTACTACTGACGAATTCTTAACCAACTAACATATTCCGAGATGGTCAGACAGTAGTCTGGATGGCCAACCTAAGAGGTGGTAAAAAGAAGGAAATGCTGACCCTGTAGCTAATGATCACTGGAAATGGAGACAACCACTAGAATTCTGCATCATTAGAGTGTGAGTGTGTGTGTGTCACTTCACCTATATACAGACAATCTACTGAAAGCTTACCTCTATTTAACGTGACTAAACTATGGGGGGCTTAAGTCAAAATGCATCAGCATGAATCAAACCAGACTGTGCGAAAAGTGGTGTGACTTTAAAATTATACCGATTACGTGCAGATGAAATCAATTAAAGCTCACCCAGAAGGTATAACTGGAAAATCATGTCATGTGAAACATATTAAAATACACCTCTCTCTAATCTGTCTATTACATGAGAGAGAACGAGAGGGAGAGAGAGAGAGAGAGAGAGAAAGGATGTGAAGTATATTTCCATGTCTACAAAACTTTCAAATCATTAAATTCTCCATTCAGCCCTATAGCAGTGATCTCTCCTACTTTCACTAGAAGCAGTGGCCATTGACGCAGTGAAAAGTCCTTTGACAGGCCCCAGTGGTGCGGTCATGAGTGGGCCTAGTGGCACGGCGGTGGCAGCTCACTGAGACAAAGCTGAATCACAGCCTGCCTGCTTGCACCTATTCTCTCTCCCAGCTCCCACAAAAGGAAAGTTCTTGACATCAATTTGCACACACAAAGCAATTACGCCTAAAGGTCAAGAGCCAGAATGGCAGGCTCGAGAAGTGTGTGTGCGTGTGTGTGCGTGTGTGTGCGTCCATGTAAGTCTGTTGGCTTTTATGTCTGTGTGTGGGGAGAAAGTGGGGGGTCTGACTGTGTGAAACTATTAAGTGCTTCAGTCAATTTCTCAGTACCCTGAATGATACTTCTCCAATGAGTTCAGTCACCTTTCATCACAAGTTCAACATTTTGGCAAATCTCAACTGGAATGCATTTTAGGCGACTATTCTGAGAGCCTATAAAGTTAGATGAAGAAAGTAAATGATTGAGGAGGGGCATGTGCGATTGAATGATAATAACCACAAGACAGGAAGTGAGCATCATATATCTTTGTGGTAAAGGAAGGAAGCTTCTGAATTCTCAGAACAACGCATGCGCACACGCAAGAGAGAGAAACTGAGAGAGAAAGAGAAAGGAAGTGGGGAAGCAAAGGAGAGAAAGGGATGACGCCAGGGAAAAAAAGAAGAGGGTTAAAGTGTGACACAGACTGGAACTGGGCCTGGAGATGTGTTTGTCTTGGCTCTACCGGTTTCCGTAATGTGATTAACCCCGATGACTCCAACCGAGGCACCTAATCCCACCTGCGGGAGGCCTGAAAGAGCGGGGCGGAAGGTCTTCAGTGCGTGTGCAGTGCAGTCTCAAAGGCAGCGCCTGTCATCACAAGAGAACTCATCAGTGTCAGTAATACTCAAAAAAAAAAACGCAAAGCATCTTGGCGCTTGTATCGCACATCTTGGCACTCTTTGTATGACGCATACAGCTTAACACTGTACCTTTAATGTAGCTTGATTGCTTTAAGTCGCTTTGGACAAAAGCATCAGCTAAATGACCACATGTGTAACATATCCATGCATAATGATCACGCAAAAGATTGGATAAGTAAGGGATAATGTATAGAGCGCTGGTCATTATTGAATTTCCCCTAGGGATCAATAAAGTATCTATCTATCTATCTATCATCTGTTGGGAAAATAAGTCCCGACAGGGCGAACTACACTTGTTCCGCCCTGAAGGGACTTATTTTCTATACATTCTATACATTATCCCACTTATTACACGCCTACTTGCCAAAACAAAACAATAAACTCCCCACGATATGACTCTTTAGCCTACATAGCCTAGGCTATAGCCTATTTGTTACCGTTCATCGTGGCTTTTGCTGATAATGGTTAGCCTATGATCCTTTTGACCACGGGCCTGTTTCCTGAAAGTGCTTGCATTCAACGGCTGTGGTCACTGAAAAGAGAGAGTTTGTAGATCTCACTTAAAGGTGGCACAATCATTAAGGAAATGCACAGCAGATCACCAAATCAGCCACTGACGAGCCATTCTGCTTTCCAGGACAGAGGTTCAGGGGCACAGACCTACTCTGACATTTAATAAATAACATACAGATAAGCACGGTCATGGAGGTCAAGCCTAGTAGGCCTCTCTGTCCAGAGGAAAATATGGCCTGTGTTCAAATGTGCAAGGGGAGGGGGGGATGCTTTTGTTTGTTATGGCAACATTTGAGGGTGCTTGTTGGGAAACCACAGTTCAATCAGTGAGAGTCATCAGCTGGTGGGTGGGTAGGTTTTTTAAAAAGAAGAAATCAGGAAATGGTTATGAAATAAAGACTACGCAATAATAACTCTTAAAAAAAAAAGCCTAAGAACTGCACACAGACATAGATCACAGACCTTGCAGAAAGCAGAACATGCAGAAATGAGGGCTACGTGTAGATGGGCTTTTACTCTCACATCCTGTAACCTATACAGAAAAACACAAACATACTTCAAAAGCACTTAGAGAGAGAGATATGGCTGGCACAGAATGAATAGGGTGGCCCTCCAGATAGCAGTGCCTAATGAGGAGGTCAGGGCTGGACAGGGATCCAGAGGCACAGGGGTTTTTTCGCTGCTTGCTTGTTTCTGCAAAGCAGTGTTGGACCATCCCTGTGACCTGCCCAGTGGCTGGCACAAATCTCTCTCTCACACACTGACATTCTCTCACAAATATACAAGCTCATATCCACCATCAAGCTCTCTCTCTCTCTCTCTCTCTCTCTCTCTCTCTCTCTCTCTCTCTCTCTCTCTCTCTCTCTCTCTCTCTGACATTCTCTCACAAATATGCAAGCTCATATCCACCATCAAGCTTGTGTCTCTCCTCTCTCTCTCTCTCTCTCTCTCTCTCTCGCTACACAGCCTCTCTGACTCTCACAAATTAGGTGAGCTCATATCCAGTCCCTCAGCCTATCCATGTACACACAGAGAGACACCACTCCTATAACTCAGACCAATTCAAACAGTTTTTCATTCACTTGTCCTTATACACACACATTCATACATTATGTGTGTGCGCGACACAAACAAACACACACACAGACACACACACCACACACACACACACACACACACCACACACACACACCACACACACACACCACACACACACACCACACACACACACACACCACACACACACACACACACAGCCAAAGTCAGCAGGGCAGCAGATAAGGGGGCAGCCAAAGTGCAAACAATGCAACAGCAGATATGGCAAAGCAATCTCAATCACGACGGTCCTCAAAACAGACATGCACAACAACGAATGTAGGCAACCTGTAGCCTAGGCTAAAAAACTATGTACATCGCTTGCAAACAAATCTACAGAGAAATAGCTTTATTTCTTCTCTTATTCCACTCACTCATTAGAGAGATTAGTCAGGCTGAATGCTGTAGCATTTCGCGAGTGTAAAAGAACTGCACATAACACTGCAGACAGGCAGCTGTGTTTGTAGCAGCAAAGTGCACAACGCTGTTGGAAAGGCTTTTAGAGGCTACCTGACATCAACCAATGTCTAGTTGCTGAGCACTTCATAAACAAGGACCACTTTGACCACCGAGTTCATCTCATGGTTCGACTTCGACCTCAGGGTATTTATCGAATCAATTACCCTTTCGGGACCATGCTAAAAAAGAAGGAATTTGTGTTGTAATCGCTTGGGTTATGCGGGGCATTGTGCAAGGCTATTATGGATGGCATGCTTTAAAAGAACACTTTTATCTGTATATCGTCGGAAACTGCAACATCACTGTTCTTTCCATTTGTCATGGCACGAGGAATGCAGGCAACCTACAATTTACATTATGATTCCATTTAAATGTGTTTGGTTTCCCAACACCACCGTGAAAAGAACTGGACAACCGTTGGGGACCAGTGGGTGTTTCTGTACACAGTCTGGCACAAGCGGCTACACGGGTTTGACAGGTCTAGGCTACATTTCATTTCCAAAGAGCGATCCAAAAGATCCAGCTATTTCTCTTAATCCAGATTAGATTAACATAATAAAGGCATTTTCCAGCATAATGGCAATGATCATAGTTAATTAGTAGGCCAATTCCAAACTATCTAAATGCACCCAGTGGGTGTAGCAGGATAAAACAACGCATCTGTAGGCTAACGTTAATATCCAGTGATAAAACGCAGACACTTCCATTCTGTTTTACAATGCCATGTAAACCTAGCCTGTAATGGTTATCTACGAGGTCAAACAAGTTATTCTATTTGAAACGTCCTGGCTACTGGAATTATTATTATTCAGTGGCTATGTATTATTATTCTTCAGTGCACATTCTCGATGGAAGACAGGTTTACATCGCTTGCAGGTGTCAGAGCTTGACGAATGAGTCATTGAAAGCCAACTTGGAGTACTGACGTGTCTTTGTATGAATGTGTGGATGTGAGTGAGTGATTGTGGGAGAGAGAGAGAGAGAGAGAGATAGAGACGATATTGACATTTGGAGTGCCAGAAAGTTTAAAAGACAAGTGCCTTATTCAAGTCTCATTCAGTAATGTTTACTACTGACCTGGCAGAGCACTACTGCACAAGCGGACAAATTATTAAATAAAAAGTAAGCCTACTACGAGGGTTATGATGTGACCTTACGTACCGAGTGGGGTAGGCTGGTGTAAAGTAACGTTAGCAAATCAATTAGGCTGTTATGTGTAACCTAAACGTTACTTGAGATGCTGACAGATGTCAGTCAGGTAACGCCAGCTAGCCGACATGGTCATTTGCTCCCATGCTGAGCTAGCATTTTGGTTAATGCTGCGAACTGCTGTGACATTTAAAACCAACAAGAATGACTTAAACAGACCACATAACATAACTTACCTCTTTTATTTTCGCCCTTTTCTCTTTGGTGTCCGGGTCTGAGGGCTCGCGTCCTATTACTCCGGGTGGTCGAACGTATTCAATAATCGGTAGACCATCACCTTTACCGCCTTTAACTACACCTTGGGCAACTTGATCCTTGTCGTTCTTGATGTCTTTCTTGATATCTTCAGGGTGTTTCTGGAGCGTGTCTTTAGCTTCGATTAAGGCATCTTCGTGATCTTTTCTAATTTTAGCTAACATTTTATCAGCATTTCCCGTTCCGATAGAACCACTATCTATACCTGTTCGAGTGGCAGTTTCTACCGACGCCGAGCGGAAGAAAACTCCGCTAAGCAGCTTTGACGAATCCGGTAAGAAGAAGATTGCCCCGAAACATAAAGTGATAAAAGCGCTAAAAACTAACAGCAAAATGAATTTTTCTGTCAGTCGAAAAGACGTCGGACTGGCAGACTTCCTATTCGGGGGCGCCGTGAACGGTAGAAGAGTTGTTACAGGCATTTTCTTTTCTTCGCGTTCAGGGAACCTTGAGCAGACTGAGTACAGTCGATTCGCAAATCGGATAAAGAAAGTATTACGACGGCTCAATCTCTGTTCGTTAGCAGCTACTCTCCACAGTCCATTTACTAAGACCGTTTCCTATCGTGACTGTATATTCGGCTGAAAACTTAGTTATGGTACCGAGTGGTGTCCTGCTGTTTCAACTGTCCATGCTGAACCACATCTGCAAAAAACTCTTCCAGCGTAGTTCACAACGGAAGGAATGGCATGTATGTGTGATTGACAGTTCTCGTTGTCCAATCACTTCGCTGCTAAAATAAAGCGTGTTGTGGGCGTGTTTTCCGGAGGCTACGTATATAGAAAGGAGTGGATGTATGAAACAAACATGACAGGTAGGGCAAGTAATGGCACGTGTTATTGTGAATTTGAACAAATCTGGAAAAAAACAAGTTTTCATAAGCGCTGGTATTTGTGTTTATCATATAAGCGTTGACACTGTCTGCAACATTTTATCAACTTCACCCCGATAGTTAATTTGCTTAGGCTACCAGAGCAAGACCAAAGCTGACTTCTCAGACGCGTACGTTCATCAGTGTTTCTGAGCCATGGTTCTGATGTGGACAGACAGCTGCTTAAGCCTACATGTCCTGTTGGTGGCTCAAGTATCAGGCATAAAGGCTACAGAGAGGATTGGCACTGGCACCTTTCATCAGAGATCAATGTGTATAGGCTATGAATTCATTCATTTTATTTAGCTTATACTGCATAAGAACATTTCTTCATTCTGTTGATCATCCCATTTGTTCTTTCCCGTTAGCCTACATAATTGTGTAATGTAAGTGTAATGTGCCCATTTGTACGTCAATAAATGTAAAAACTTGCACACATAACTTAACTATGTTTTCTTAAGCCTCAATCCCTTGGGGTGAAGAGGTTCAGGCCTGATTGTCTGTCTTGATCTGCTCACTCAACGACATGAAAATGTAGTGGTCTGACCGTCTGTCATGTACAAGAATGTCGAAAAAGTGTGGTCTGCACACTGCAACTGCTCCAAAATATAAACTTTATTAATTTAAAAGCAACGTTTCGATCCCCTTGGATCTTCGTCAGGCCTGCAGACCACACTTTTTCTACTGTCTGACACTATTGTCTGGCACCTGCAGAAAAGTTTACTTTGGATGTGCGCACCCACTCTCTGAAACATGTACAAGAATGTCACCATCTCTGTGGGGTCATCCCTATGTTCCCCGCTCGGGGTTAGAGTTAGGTTTTTTTTTTTTTTTTTAAAAAGGGGTCCTATGTTCCCCGGTCCCATACAAAGCGGGGAACATATAGGTACGCTCCTGTCTCTGTCCTCCTAAATGATGATCCGCAGCACCTGGATACATCTTTTCTGTCCAGTTATGGTTGAGGTTGTTGAGCCTACAGTCGCCTGATTGCTCCTGTGTGTTGTCATTTTATCATGGTTTTCATTTTGAGTTTGGCCTTATTCGGTCCTTGTCATGTTCGAGCTGTTTAATGCACATTTGCTAGTGATCTCATTGAGCAATCAATTATCAATACACCAGGCACTTGGAAGGATTTTTCAGTCAACACAAACCTTTCCGATGGACCATCACCTGTGTTATAGTGGCTTTAGTTGTAGCGCACCTGTAAACACGGACCTGGTTGGGTGTTGCACCTAGTGAATGAGCATGTTAAGATGCTGAAGGATTTGTGTGTGTGTCCAAGTGAACGTGTGAGATGTGTGTTCGTCAGGGGCAGGGGCATTGTGAGCTATGAAACTGAGCTTTTAATAGCCTCATGTGGTTCAGGGAGTAGACATTCTTGCTTCTGTATTTTCCCCTTATAGTAGACAAAATACCTCTGTGCATTGAAATAATATTGACATAAAAAAAAACCTTGCTCTTCTTGATTGGATGTGTGGCATGTGTGTTGGCCAGGGGCAGGGACACTGTGTGCATCCAGAGGGCATCCATGTGAGGATTTCAGGAAAAAAGAAAACTCAGACAGACAAGACAGACAGGTTTAAAGAGGGAAGATTTCATGACCGAGACTAACTGAGCCAAATGGCTGGCGTTACTGTTGTGTGCCATATGTGAAGTGAAAAGGCACAAACACTCTGCTAAAGGGTGTTTATAGTCAGCTATAATATGGAGTCATATTAGCCTGGCGGGCCATCCTATATCATTGAAATGTATAGTCTGGAATCGACCCATTCACCTCGCTTAATCCAAGGGGCGGGCAGAGAATTGTCTTTCAAACTGCATAGGCATGCAATAGGCCAGCGCTACGACCAATCAGAACAAAGAGCAGGAGGACGTATCCGGTCGGCAAAACGGCAAATACATCCTTCTTCGAAAGGAATGACTTAAGTGCATTGTGTTGCTCAACTTTCAAAGAAAAGCACAAGTTCAACTCCTCCAAAGTTGACGCCAACGCCGATTCAAACAACCGCTCTTCGTTCGCCATAGCCACCTTCCTTGTTGTTCACCGTCGCAGGACTGTCGTCATCCTGTTAAGCCCGCCTTAAGACTCTCTAACAAAATAGAGCACTGTGATTGGATGACGTCCATCAGAAAATTCTCATTTCACAGAGTTTCATTTCATCATGATACTATGGACACTGAATAGTTTCATGTGGCTCAGGAAGATGTTCTTGATTCTGTATTTCCCCCTCACGTAACCAGCAAAATACCTTTGTGCACTGAAATAGCATTGACATAAAAACCCTGTCACTGTCACAATGTTACTCATCAAGTGGAAGTAGGGTTTTAGTTTCCATCGTCCACTGGACTGGCCTTGGAAAGAAGAGCTTATTGGCTCAACTGATGAAAGGACACCTTGCCAACATCCGTTTAAGACTTACCAGCACAGGTACCTGTGCTGCAACGTCACTGAGAGTGGTACGGGCATCTGGTCTAGGTGAGGTTTTCTATACAGATCTTCAGAGCTGTATTTACCTAAAGTGTCTGTTACCATAGTACTGTGTGTGTGTGTGTGTGTGTGCATGCTTGAGAAGGTGTAGGTGTAGTATACCTGAAGAATGAATAGTCTTGGAACATAGGAAAGATGAATATGGACAATTTGCTTAAGGTCTGGTCTGGAGATATGCAAGTGCCTATAGGTTTATTGTACAATTAAATAAAACTGTGGATTCAGCTACTGCACATTCACAGCTGCAACTAAATTGAAACTCACCAAACACAAATTAATCTGCAATGCCTGTTTTGTGCCTCTAAAACAAATATGTCTCAAGATTTGACTGCAACAAAATAACCGAATAGGGAAAAGCTGTTCCCCAGGCTAGGCTGTGGCTGTTTTGAATAATCCCCCCTAACATGGAAAGTGCTGTGTGAGCAGGTAGGCTTCAGCTTAATTTGACTTCAAGTTCCACTCTGCAAGCATAAAGATGGGAAGATATACAAAGCGCTCTCTCTCTCTCTCTCACATGCATGCACGCACAAACACACACTCACTCACGCACTCACGCACGCACACACACACACAGACTACACTCACATGAAAATCTTCAGAGTCTTATGCCCATGGCATAAATAAACAAGGCAACCCTCTCTTTCCTCTGCCTGTATCGTCCCTCTTTCTTTCTTTCTATTTTTGTTTTCTTTTCATCATGCCATAAATGACACATTCCAGTGTGTGACTGCTCCAGGCTTGACCAGTCATGTGGCATGTTCAAGGTCAGAAGTAGGGTAGTGTCACGATGGAAGCACACAATGTATAGAGGGCCCACTGACATCTACTGACCATTCTTCCACCTACATAACTTCAGTGGAAGGTTGCAGTGGTATGAGCGAATGAAGAAAGCCATTGTTTTGTTTTGGTGTTTTTACAGGGGGGGGGGGGGGCTATCTTGCAATCATGTTCTCACCGGGGAGGACGTGTCTATCTCCGTTTGATGCTGAGATTACAAATCACACACCGCTGTCTGCAGAAACTGCTCCCACTGTGAAGGGCCTTCTAATACGATCACTGGGAACTGTAGTGTACTGTAGATTCACAACACACACACATTTCTGTCTCTCTCTTTCTCTCTCTCTCATTCACACACACGCACAGGGTGCGATTTGTGTAAAAACCAGGGGGGGGGATGATTTTGAATACGTTTGTAACCCCCACCCCCCCCCCAAAAAAAATAAAAATGAACAAACGATTCATAGCCTAGTAATGTCATGGCTAATAATACCCTATATTATTTTTGCCACCTTTGTAACATTTTAGTTTTAGTTTACCGTGGTGTATGACTTTAAACAGCGAGTGTGCTTGGTATGATGATCAGCTCCTCTAATGCAGGGTAGAACTACGTTTTGACAAGCATACAAATTCACCTTGTTCTTGCCCCATCTGAAATGACTTCTCTACTTTTGCTGCCTCCATCCTTTCTGTATTTGTTGTGTAAAAAAACGTTGTATATGATGGCACTGAAGTCTTAAGTTAGTGAATTGTCTAACAGTGTTAGTTGGTAACCAAATAGCCTACACATTGCGCTACACGCTGCGAAGGCTACGTGCATTCTCTCTCCTGCTGATTTGCGTTCAGTAGCCAAGTGCGTAATATTGCAAAAGTTGAAAAAATAAATGTGTTTATTGTAGCCTACAGAAAATAAATAGCCTATCATACTGTCAGTTAATTGCCTACAGTGCAGTGAAGAGTTTGGAGAGTAAAGTTATAGGGCAACTTGAAGTTTTATGAAAATAATTTACAAACCAGAACATAAAGACCATGAAGCTTCTATTTCTTGCAGCTGTTAAAACACCCGCTATAGTTTAAATACCCACCAACATTCGTTTTTGCAGTACTAGTACAGCGGCTAAGCACCGGAATTGTTCAGTTTTTGCAGAAAGCATGAAACTTGGCACAGTTATACTACTACCCTAGTGATCAAAAATTGAAATGGACCCCAACACACAGCGCCCCCTAGTGGCCGCCATTTTGAATTCAAATATGGCTACCATTCTTAATAGAATTGTTAAACTTAAACAAAATTAAACAAAATAAAAAAGTATTTTAAGTTTTAACACTCAATTGTTAGGGTCAAGGAAGCTATTGACATGATTTCCAAACAAACTTGATGTTGCCCATTTTGAAATCCAATATGGAGGATACCAAATGTGAAAATATAGACCATCTCTATTGTTATTCATGATAGAAATATCATTCAAAAACAATTTAAAAGTTTTAACAGTCATTTTATCACATGACAACCTCAATAATATACAAGGCATCAATTGTTGCTCAACAATTCTAGAACAATTTAAAACAATTGAAAAAGGTAGAGTACAATAGGGAAGAGTGCATAAGTGAGTACTGTTTTTATACAGTCAAGTCAGGTGGTAAGTGCTAGAATTAGCTAGTTGTAAGTAGTGCTACGAGAGAAGATATTCTCTGAAGAGCTAGGTCTTCAGGAGTTTTTTGAAGATGGAGAGGGATGTCCCTGCTCTAGTAGGAACTGGTAGTGCGTTGTACCAACGAGGAACAACAGATGGAAAAAGTTTGGATTGACCTGAGCGTACCGGTGGCAGAGCTAGACGATGTTTGTCTGAGGAGCGCAACGGTCGGGGGGTAGCATATAATGCCTGTATGAGGGTATTCGAGTAGGTGGGAGCAGTAGGTTTAGCTGGGAGGACCAGCAGTTTGTTTTTTGAGAGGTTTAGCTGGAGGTGGTGTGCCTTCATCCATGAAGATATGTCTGAGAGGCAATCCGAGGTCCGTGTCGAGACCAAGGGGTCATCAGGTGGAAAGAACCGATAAAGCTTTAGCAGTGGTATGAGAAGCTGTGCGAATGTATAATCTGTCCCAAAGAAGTGGTGTGGATAGCAAAGAGAAGGGGGCCCAGTACTGAGCCCTGGGGGACCCCTGTGGTGGGATGGTGAGGTGCGGACAGATGTCCAAGCCATGATACGATAAATGAGCATCCTGTGAGGTAGGATTCAAACTGATATGGACTGGGTAATATGTTAGGAACAAAAGGATGCCACTTCGTTATTTGGGAATGAAAATGATCAATCCACAGAGGACTGAATTCAAAGACCCCCCGAAAATCTAAGTGGAAAAAATGACATGGCGAGCTAGTCCATTTTGCTTGAATTTCAGCGCAGCAACTCATGATGGTACTCAGTAGTTCGTATGGCCCCGACATGCTTGATGGCATCGGGGCATGCTCCTAATGAAATGGCGGATGGTGTCCTGGGGAATCTGCTCCCAGATGTTGACATGGCCATCACTGAGCTCCTTGACAGTCGGTGGTGCAACCTGGCGATGTTGGATGGACTAAAATATAATGTCCCAGAGGTGTTCAATCGGATTTAAGTCAGGGGAGTGTGGGGGGGACAGTCAATGGTATCAATGCCTTCATCCTCCAGGAACTGCCTGCACATTCTCGCTACATGTGTCCAGCCATTGTTGTGCACCAGGAGGAACCCAGGGTCCACTGCACCAATACAGGGTCAGATAATGGGTCTGAAGTTTTCATCCTGATGCCTAAGAGTAGTGAAGGTGCAGTTGTCTTGCCCGTAGAGGTGTGTGCGTCCTTCCAAGGATATCCCTCCCCAGACCATCACTGGCCCACCACCAAACCAGTCATGCTGAATGATGTTGCAGGCAGCATTACATTCTCCAAGACATCTTTAAATGTCACATGTGCTCAGGGTGAACCTGGTCTCATTTGTGAAAAGCACAGGGTGTCAATTGGCGAACCTACCAATTTTGTAATGTATGGCAGATGCCAATTGAGCTGCACAGTGCTGGGCAGTGAGCATAGGTCCTTCCAGAGGCCATCGGGCCCTCAGGCCACCTTCATGAAGTCTGACAGTGTGGTCAGAGACATTCACACCAGCGGCCTGGAGGAGGTCATTTTGTAGGGCTCTGGCAGGGCTCCTACTGTTTGTTGTTGCACAAAGGAGCAGATACTGGTCCTGCTGCTGGGTTAAGGACCGTCTACCATCCTGCCCAGCTCTCCTGAGCAACTGTCTCCTGGAATCTCCTACATGCTCTTGAGACTGCGCTGGGAGACACAGCAATCCTTCTGGCAATGGAACGTATTGGTGTGCCATTCTGGAGGAGTTGGACTACCTGTGCAACGTTTGTAGGCTCCAGGTACTGGCTTATGCTACCAGTAGTGACACTGACCCTAGCCAAATGTGAAACTAGTGAAAAATCAGTCAACCATGGAAAATGTATCATTTGCCACCACCTCTAAGATTCCTGTTTTTACAGACCTATCTCCCTTCTTCCTTTCTTGTCAAAGTTTTTGGAGTTTTTGTCTTCAAGCAAGTCTTGGACTTAGTATATCAGACAAACCTGCTAGACCCTATGCAGTCTGTTTTCAAGAGTCATTCTACTGAAACTGCTTTTCTGTCTGTGACCGAAGCATTGACAATAGCTAAGTCCTTATCTAAGTTGTTAAGTCATTCTACTAGACTTATCTGCAGCCTTCGATACTGTCAACCATGACATTCTCCTTTCTACACTATCTGAACTGGAATGTCTAGGAAAGCCCTTGACTGGTTTAAATCCTACCATAAAGGGCACATGACCTCACCACAGGTGTGCATCAGGAATCAGTATTAGGGCCCCTACTTTTCTCTATTTACACACTTCCTTGGGTGAGACCATTCGCTCCCATGAATTTGATTATCACTGCTATGCGGACGATACTCAACTTTACCTGTCTTGAGCTTTTAGTGTTTCCACCAGACTTGGCGCTGAACGCACTAGCAAGTGTCCTAAAAGTGCTGGTTCACTGACTAGCATGAGCCCTAATGTGTCAGGAGGGAGCTAAACTCATAAGGTATTACATATTTAAATTAGCTTCATTGACAGGCATAATCATTTTATGGGATGCAAAATATTAAACTACAATAAAACAAAATAGACCTTTTCAAACAATCACTATAAGCCTTAAAAGAAACGTTAGCATATGCTAATTGGCCCCACCCACCTCAATTGAATTAGGCTAACAGTAGGATGTGTTGAACTGGGTTATGTACTAATTTATCTAACTATGACTGGGTGTATGTACTAATTTATCTAACTCTAGGATAGAAGACAAAATAGCTAATTTCCCAAAAGGCAGCATATGTTTCTTTAAGAGACTTGACAGACACTAGCATCCAAGGGTTTTAGCCTCCTTGCTAGCATGCCAGCCTCTAGGGGGCAAATTAGAAGGATTGAGCCCAGGCAAGTGCAGGGTTTAGTCACACAGTCAAAACTTCACACATAGCCCAAACGCACCCCAGTTTTTGACTGTGTCAGAATGTGTCCTTAAAATCTAACATGTCTGCCATTTTAATTATGCATGATTGTCTCATTATGTATTTAATAATGCTGAAAGATGGCTGTAGACATGTCATATTATGTGTTAAAAGCAGCATAGCATTATAAATGTAGAAAAAAAGGGCATATTTTGGTGGCCATATTTGAAGTCAAGATAGGGGCCACTAGGGGGCACTATGTGTTGGGGTCCATTTCAATTTTTGATCACTAGGGGTAGTACTATACCTGTACCAAGTTTCGTGCTTTCTGCAAAAACTGAACGATTCAGGTAAAAATCTGGCCTTAGCCGCTGTACTATACAGATTATTTCTAAAAGTTATTTGTCTTCTGGCTGATTTATCAAACGAGTGCTTTCTCGTTCGTCCTCCGCAAACTACAGGTGTTTCGGTAGAGAGACATTGAATAAGCGATGCCAAGCAATTTCTGTAACACTTTTTGTGACATTCAGCAAATATCTCCTCATTTAATGTAGGTTCCTTCGGACAATAGGCCTACGTTCTACTTTACGTGCAGTTGTCCTCCATCTCAGTTGCATCAGTTTTCAAATTTTTTTGAAGGTTCTAAAACATTACTATGCTTCACTGAATCCTTCTCATTTTCTTTCATTTGTCCAGCTAACTTTTCCATTGAACATAGCCATTTATGATGGATTACACACTCGACATTCTGAAATGTCCTGCACGATCAAGGCCAAATTAAGTTATCACGCAGCCACTGTGTCAGCAGCATCAGTGCTGACGGTGACGGTGCGTTTCTGATGTCAGATTATTATGTAGGCTAGCCTACTAGACTGTTCTCACGTTGCAGCGCTTTACTTATATAAAGTGGCTTATACAAATCGCACCCTGCACACGCACACACACACATAGGTCTAATTACACATTTTTTCTCTCTCTTTCACACTCATGCACACATACCCAAACTGAGGGGTCCATTTTCCAGGCATGTCATCTCATTGCAATCCCACCAAATAATGCAAAATCAGCAGGGGCCTTGCTCAATAAACATTTACCAACATGGCATCATTACACACCTTACACACACACACAACATACCTTAGTCAGCACAGTTTCCATGCTTCTTCTGTGTGTGTGTGTGTGTGTGTGTTTGTGTGTAAGAGTATTGACCTCAGATAAACAATTTCAGAAAATTACTTCAGCTTCATCTTACACAGATTCCAGGACCAAATGTGTTTGTTCAGTAATCTAATAAATTGATTAGTCCATCAGGCTGATATAATGGACTGTAATTACAGTGGTACCCCCTGTATTGCCCCTTACCCAGCAAGTGTTCCAAGGTAATTCTGTCTTGCCAAATAGCCAATTTTCTGATTAGTGGAACCCGAAATTGGTAGGTAATGTATTCTGACGAAATGGGAGGCCATACAGAATGCAGACCATAGATTTCACGATCGCCATTCCACACACAGTGTCATTTACCCTGATGTAATAAAACGTATATGCTAAACAGCTGTTTTCCAACCCTGGCGACTGCCTTTTGGTTGACATATTCTTATGATATGTCATTATGTCATACCATATGCATGGACTATTCATCTTATGCAGCCCCGCCCATTTTTAAATGTTCTTTTCTTCCGCATTGTCTGTAAACTTCCGGTCTGCTAGCTACTGCTAATAGCTATGTTGAAAAACCCGCCGAATTAGGATGGAGAGGATAACGTGGGAAGAGACAAAAAACAGCATCAAGAGGTCGGATGGAGGGATTGTACTTCGCCACCCGAGGCTAATTATCTCCACAGATTGGGTAGATGACATGCGGCTGTGGCCTCAAGTGTCATATGGAGATATTTTTAATTATCTCGTAGTATCGATGGACGTCAATGGGGCGGCCATGAAGAACTACAAGAGCACAGAGGCTTATCAGTACCTACATAGTGGGAAGGTCGGTTGTGTTGTGCATTGCGAGATGAAGGAATACAATGTCATATTTTTGAAAGCTGCAGTCAACTCCAGTCAAGCAAGCACACCAAGCCACAGTGCATGGGTGTTAACCTGGACCGATGGAGCCGTGGAGACAACCGGGTGCACCTGTATAGCCGGCATGGGGAGGTCATGTAGCCACGCCGCAGCAATTTTGTGGAAGGTAAGCATCTTTTAGCGAGCATGATTTAATGTCTCCGACATCTATTTGATTACATTATCAGTTGTATTTTGACGACTTAGTAGAGAAGACGTGAAACTGTAAACTTGCAAGAAATGTCACTAGGCTAATGAAATCTTAATCTAAGGTAACGTTAGCTAACATTAACGTTAGCGTTATGCAAAGTTGTCAATATTCATAGAATGTGGTATGGAATTAATATATTTTCTAGCATTAGCAGTCTTGAATTTCCCCTTGGGGATCAATAAAGTATCTATCTATCTATCTGTCACTTTTTATCTGGGATGAACAGCATAACCAAACAAACTGGACATCATAGAAATGTGTGCAAACCTGTTGGTATGCTTACTGCTAATCCTATACTGAAAAAAATGAAAGTTGACAACCCTGAAACGTCCAGTCTAATCACTTGTCTTGCTCGGAACAAGGTAAGGTCATGAATAGTATTGATAACCATTTAAAGGTAAAATAATTTGGGTATAGTTATAGTTAGGTATTTATAACTATGCATTGTAATTACAAATTCATGGTTTTAGGTGGAAAATGCCTGACAGGAGTTGCCAGCACTGATGAGCAACGGCGATGGAATAGCGGGTCCCAAAGGAACATCACACCAAAGCTGCTGACAGACATCTCCTTTACCCACCATAAGGCCAGTGATGCTTTCCAAGCACGTGATGTAGGGCCCCACCATCTACCTCTGCCTCCCACCCATCTTTTGGACTGAAACATCTGAAGCTGCCCATGTCAAGTCTATTACACAAGTGTGTAAATGCTGAAGCACCTGGCATGAACCTTCAGGAGCCTCCAGCAGCAACCCACAGAGAGCATGATGGCGCCAACATCTGCCCTCGCTGCTCTGCTTTCTATGAGGCTTTTGTGGCAATAGACTCGGAGCTGCTGACTCAGGAGCAGAGTGCGTCTCACCTCACCTGGCACGACTCTAGCAGACTGATAATAACGGCTAGCTCTGCCAAGAAGGTGCCAGTCAGAAGCAGCCCCCAAGTATTCTTACAGCACGTCTTCCCGCGGTTTCATGGATATGCTGCTACCAGACATGGTGTGGAAGGTGAGGTGTTGGCCCTGAAATGGCTTGAAGACAGTGGCTATAGGGTAACACGCCATGGCACAGTTTTGTGTCCTGGAGAGCCCTGGCTGTCAGCCAGCCCCGACTGGGTTCTGAGTTCAGGGGAGCTGCTTGAGATTAAATGTCCTTTCCTAAAAGCTAACGAAACACTGGATGAATTAATGAGAAATCAGAAATATGACATTAAGATTGTAGAGGGTATTCCTAAGTTACAGCCTAATGGCCCCCACGGCTTCTACATGCAAATTGGCTTGTTCTGTACAAAATTAAAGGCGTGCAAATTACTGATTTGGTCTCATTCAAAGCAGGTGATGCTTCACATCCCTTTTGATGAAGCTTTTTGTGCAAAGAATGTGGCTAGACTAAGGGGATTCTATTTCCGAAACATGCTTCCTTTTGTTTCGGACGATTACAGTGAAGGTCGCCTGTTGCTCTGTGAGAGTTATATGCAGTTACGCAAATAATCATTCATTTATGCTTACTTATCAACTACATAAAACTACTTGTAATTATTAATAGGCTTGGGTATCGAATATCGAGTATTGGTTGGAACCGGGACTATCTTTGCGATTTTCCCGGAATCGTTCAAAAGTTTAAATTTCGATTCCTAGTTTCGATTCCCAGTCCGCCGACCGGAAGAAGAAACGGCTGAACACCAACGAAGAAGCGCATAGTTCGTAGAATTAAAATTCATGGAGAAGGTCAGACTATTTCATTCAGAAAGCAGGGTTCCCGCGGATCCTTAAAATGTCTTAAATACAACTGAATTTTCGAAAGAGAGGTATTAAATGTGCGTATGGGACCGCCAGCGAGTGCAAGAGAACGAGTGATGTCTCAATCCAGTTTCGTGTATTTAAAACGCAATTGTATAAATGACTAGGCTATTAGGCTACGGGAGGAAGTGTAGTGGTTGCAGAGTGAAGATGTTTTTCACAGGTGTGGTTAAAGGAGTGAAAACAGTAATAATACAGTAGGCCTATATGTACAAAATAATATGCCTGATGTTTTCGTGGTGTAGCTGAGGCCAGAGAGATATACAGGTAGCCTACGTGGAATGAGGAAGCCTACGGTAGAATGAGCAAGAGAAAGAAAGAGCGATAGGTTGGCCATACGTTCAAATTTAGGCCGGACATATGGATTTTAAAAGCCCTGTCCGGCGTCTGGCGCAGCCTCAAGCCGGACGCTCATTTGTTCTCCTTTTTGGAGTTGCGCTTGGCATCTAAAATCGTTGCTCGGACGCATCATCGTTTCACAAACTATGGACGCGAAGACTGCTGGTCAAATTATGTGCAGTGTTTCGCAATCAGGAGGAAATACTGTATATGTTAAGTTGATCTGTTTGCATCTTTCCAGTGTGTGTTGCTGGCCTAGCCTAGGGAAGAAAATATCTGTCTAAGTTATAATAGCCTACCCTACCTGTAATATCTGCCAGCAGCTTGCTTGCCAGCGTTTCCCAGTAGGCTAGGCCTACTTCGCAAAAGTTGTGAACTATAACCGCATATTTTTTGAATGTCGGCGACTGGCTACATAAAAAAAAAACGTGTGTTCATAATACGTGCGTGCTTGAGATGAAACCAGCGGTTTTCAGCAGGATCATGCGAGGAGGACCTGTCTCTTAATTAATTTAAAACAAGTCAATGGTTTTACAATGTTTCAGTCAAGCTTTGGTTGGTTTAGATAACTGGTATGCAAAATGTAAAGTAGTGGATTAACTTTAATTTGCTGTGCTGCATATTGGACAATAGATGCACATAGTAAATGATATAAAGTAGGCTTATTAAAATATGTAAATAGCTTAGTCTAACTAAAAATATTGAAGGGAATCCAGTCCAGTGCACATGTCTTTGGCAAGTAGCCTAGGCTACTACAGACACAGGTGAAAAACAGTCAGCCTCAGCAGTAAGCAAAACCAAATATGTACAGCCAGCTTCAAAAGCAAGCAGCTCAGACCCTAAAATTGGGCTTTTATAGCTTTGAAGGTAATTCACACACAATTATTTTTCTTTCGCCAAAATATATTTGGTAACTTCTGTAGACATCCAAAATGGGGTCGGGGTTAAAAATAGTATTAGTAGTAGTAGTAAAAAAACTATTGCATAAACAGTCATATATATCTTTTTGCCGTGGTATAGTCTTAAGTTTCATTTAGATGTCTTGAAAAGGTCTTAAAAGTCTTTAAATTTGCACTTGGAAAATGTGCAGATACCCTGAGAAAGACCGTTGGTTAGCTAACTCATTTAAAATATCCTAAACTTTTTTTGACCCAGCCTCTTAAAAAATCGGAATCGAGAATCGCTAGGAACCGGAATCGAAATAAGAAATCGAATTGGAATCGGAATCGTTCAAATTCAAACCCAACCCTAATTATTAATGCCTGTTGTTTTAATGTAATATTAAATCAAACATGAAATAAAATAACAAATGCTGAAAATGTGTCTAGTTTATTGACCCCGTCTGACAAAGACATCATGTTTGTGTATTACAATATACAAGTATCAGTTCAAGTTTTGTATAGAGTTGTAAACATGGAAAAACTCCTAAAAACACTTAATACTCACGTTATTCAAGTCTTGTGCAATGCTCCTTTTTACAAAATATGTGCATCACATTTCTGCATTAGACTGTAAGAAACACTATAACCAGGAGCTGATCCATATTTTTTGCTGTTGTATCTCTGTGTTAGCACCTACACTTACATGCCTTCAACGTCCAGGGGGAGTCCAATACAAGTCATATACTCGGGTGATCATTTTGAAGAAAAAAGTAGTTGTACATACATTGTGTGCATAAGGTCCTGTTATTTTCATGTCAACAAAGTAGAAAGAGCAGACAAAGTTATGGTGGATGCTTACAATTGTTTAAAAATTGTATAGATTTGTAAAAATGAACAATAGAAAGAAAAACAGAAACAACATTTTAACCATTAGAACTGATTGAACTAAACGGTTTGAACGTCTATACATTATAAACATTGAACATCTTATTCCTCATTTTCTTGTATAATGTCCCCACGAAGATAACATAGACCTGCACAGACTCTCAGAATCTTCTACTGATCAGAGTCTACTACTGTTTCAGAGACTATTCTATAGTTCTTCAGGCGGCGTATGACCCTCTCAACGTGCACTCGGACGTTGGCTATGCGCCTCGTGTTGGTGGTGTCTTCTTCAGACAAAGGCAGGCCTCTTTTGGTGAAAGCTGGCAGGACCAGCTTGACTTTATGTTCAGACAGAAGATCTTGGATAACAAAACCTCAGCCATCACCTCATCACCTGGACGCAGATACTCCAGAAACCCTGAGTTGGCTGTGATGAACTTGTCACTTGATCTCCCACCATATGCTGGAGAGATGAACATTATCAAACCACATGGTGCAATAGCTACGAGGAACGAGGTATTTTGTCCATAGTAATGACTGTAAACTCGCCTCTTGAGTCCAGATTGTGAGCCTTCTGAAGAGGGGTCTCAGAACAGTCGATGATGCATGTAGTTAACGGATAATGTTCCTTGAAGCACTGTGGCATCGTTGCCTGGATGGTCTCCCTGGGCAGCCATGGAACATAGCACCTCATCTTCTCCTCCATGATGTCCAGCCACTGAGAGATTATCCTACTGACCATAGTCTGAACCTCTCTGCGATGTCATCCTGTAATACAGCGGTCCCCAACCACCGGGCCACGGCCCGGTACTGGGCCGTGGGACATTCCTAACAGGGCCGTAGCCTAGTACTACATGAGTTTAAAAAAAAAATGCATGCAAACTAAACTCAATTTAATTCGCAATAATGTCACGTTTTTACATGGCATAGGCCTATATGCAGTTGTTTGATTGCATGCATGTTTCAGCGCTGCGCAGCCTCAGGTCAGCTCACTTCACTTGATCAGTTCTTGGCGAACGGTAGTGTCACACGAAGTTAGCTAAACTGCTAGAATCAGCAACAAAAAACAAGCATCTTTAGCAAGTCACTGGCCAGAGTGTTCGAGAGCTGCTGCAGAGATTTCTTACAGAAAAAAAGTCACCGTTAGCTGCACATTTTAGTGAGGACTGGGTGTCAACACTCGCTTACCTGTGTGGCATATTCGGGTTGCTTAATGACCCCAACCTGTCACTCCAGGGGAGAATGACGACTGTCTTTAAACTGGCAGATAAAGTCGCTGCACTTAAAGCCAAGCTTGATTTGTGGGGACAAATGGGGACGGGGTGTATTTGATATGTTCCAAACAGTTTTGGGAGAGACTGGTGCGCGATCACCTTGTTGCACTTTCAAATGAGTTTGAGCGTTAGGCTACTTCCCATCCTCCAAAGATCCACGGCAAACCAATGAATGGGTCCGCAATCCATTTGTCAATATCCCGAATATTCCTAACTTTCAGCGCAGGAGGAAGAGCAGTTGATCGAAATTGCAAATGACGGTGGTCTTAAGAGTGTGTATGAGGAAACCTCTCTGGCGGGTTTTTGGATCAAAAGCAAAGCAGAATATCCCGAGATAGCCGTAAAAGCGCTTAAAACGTTGCTACCATTTCCCACCACGTATCTATGCGAGGCCGGGTTTTCTGCAATGACTGCAACTAAGACCAAATTGCGCAATCGACTGGACATTTCAAACACACTGAGGGTGTCACTGTCTTCCATCACCCCCAGATGGAACCTTCTTGTTGCAGGGAAACAAGCCCAGGGCTTCCACTGATTATATTCGTAATGCACGTTTAGTTCCCATGTTTTCTTCCCATATTTTGTTGAGCATGTTCACACTTGATAGATGTAGCTTCAAGTTGTTCAATTTTCATAGTTCATATTGTTCAATTTTCACTTCTTCAGGTTCACGTTTTCTATTCAAGTAATGCATGCACAACACATATGGAACATGGAACCCCCGAACCCTGCCCCGGTCTGTGACAAAAAAAAAATGGGAATCAAACCGGTCCATGGTACATAAAAGGTTGGGGACCCCTGCTGTAATAAGTTCAGCCGGAGCTTCATCAGGGTCATCAACAGTTGATCTTTGGGGTGTAACTGAGAGATGCTGCATCCTGCTGTCAGCTTGTCGGCCAAAGCCTCAAATGCATCCATTGACAACCCAGTGTAAAGTAGAGACAGCCGATCATTCCGGAGAAGTTCGGTGTGTACCAGATGTTGTTCAGGACACTGTGTTGTCTGGTCGTGGAGGTGAGGACAATGGAGTGGGTCTCAGCATAAGTGTGATCTTCCATGTGTAGATATTCCCAGTGTGTAGAAGCATCACGGTGTGTCATCCTATCAGTCATCTCAGTTATCAGTAAGTGCTCAACAATAAGGTTTAAAAATGTTGCTGCCTTCCAATATAACCAGTCCTGGACATCAAATTATAAATCCTCGACCTGATCCCATGTTGTAATGCTGTTCATTTATTGAGTTCAAATCAAGGCATAGTTAGGGGTGTAGCCTATGAGGTCTCCATATCTGAATAAGTGAAAGTTTTATTCTGCATATTTTCCCCATTGCAGCATTGCAAAGGCTAAAAACAAGCAACAGGAGAAACTGTCAGTCTGCCCACATCAATGCGCTGTGCAATTTCGTAATTTCGTGTGTCATCGGGTAGCGTGGGTGTTCCCATGCTGCCTTGCGCGCGATTTGATTTACGCTGCTAAGGCAGCCTGGAGACCATGGAGCAAATTTTCGCCTGAGATAGGCGACCAATCACAGAACAAGGGGGAAAGCAAGACGATGATGAGCTATGCACAGACGCATTTGATAGACATCCGTGGCACCCAATAAACGGATCTGGGCATTTTTTTCAAATACGAGAAAATGAACGTTTGGTTCCCAGACCACGTCTCATTGAGAAGTGGTGGCGCTAGCCAGGCTAGTCGTCGGGACTAACAGGGAGGAAATTAGGAACTAGGAACTTGCATCACTAAATCTCGTAGCAATCACTAATACTGCCAGAGAATGTCTAATAAGGGGAGAACCGCCACTCTCGGGAAACTTCCGGTTTCTGAACTGGTTGCAGTTCCTTTTCTGGTTCCACATGAGGGTGCTCACGAATAGGTGCAGAATGAATGGAGGCCTATGGAGCTGTACCCCTCAAATCCACTTTTCTCAGGATGTAATTTTTTGCCCAGAAATTCGAATGTTGCAGTCAAAAGAGGGGGCAGAGAAAATACAAGTATTATATTTTTTGAGTCACTTATTTGTTCTAAAAAGCCTTTCAAATGTGTCAATGACGTCAATCATTAGCAGAAAGCTAGTGTGTTGTGGGCAACAACGACCCAACCTGTAAGAAATCGAAAGGACGTGACTACTCGTTCATTCAACTTTTAACCTATAATCCATATTGAGCTTGCAGAAACCACAATCAAATCTTCAATTTCTCAACGACAACCAGGTGAAAGAGACAAATTTAGCCGTCTAGCTCCATAGACCCTCATTGTTTTTGCACTTATTCGTGATTGCCCCTAGTGGAACTGCAACAGATTGCAGGTACAATGGAGTTAATAGGGAGTGATCCGGCTCTCCGGCATTTGCTATCGCTGTTTGTGAACATGCTGATATGGTTTCAGCTCGGTTTAACCAGGAAGTTTCGAGACATATGTCTTAACAAGCCCTCACCAAACAAAAAAGTTACAGCATAACTGTACATAGTTTTGAAAAAAGGTACTGATGTGATAATGTTGATCATACACATTTAACGCTAGCTGGCTATATTGATAGCTGTTAGTGCTAGCAAAATTGTATCTTACCTGGGAGCCTCACAAGTATCCGACGAGCCTTTTTCGTCGGAGGAGTAACATATCCCAACCATTTATCGGGGTATGGGTGTTGGTCTGATGGTCTGCTGTCCACAAAATGAAAAGAACAGACGTAGGGCTTTTTCGGAGGTTTCTTCAAGTTTAGCGCCTTCAGCCACATACGCCGGTCCTCGTCGCTGAATCAGAACACATGGAACTGGTTATGTGGTTGCCCAGCAATGTTGCTCAAAAAGTTCCCTCATGTATTATCACTGTATAGTCAGTACAACAGCTGTCATTCTAACAGCTGTGAGTCTCCCAATATTAGCCATTCCTTAAGCTGTTCCTGGATGATGTGTATGGACTTCAGGAGGAAGTGGTAAGGAAGAGTGGGTGCTCACTTCCTGTCTTGGGGCCGGATGTTTACTCTGGGACACCCCGGGTAATGTTTTCTCGATCATCAACATGTCCTGTGAATTTCACACTTGTCACAAATACCTTGCATGGAAAGGAGAACCTAGTCTAAGCAAGCATTAAAGGGACAGTTTTGGGAATTTCTTCGCTTTCTCGCTTTGTGCTCACGGTTTTCTCTGCAGAGCTCCCCCTACAGCTTCAGAGTATAACTTTTAGGACACTCCTCGCTAGGTCAGTCTGCTTGTTCCTCTTTCCTTGTTCCTCTGACAACGGTTTACTCACTTTCTGCTTCTTTTCCCTGGCTCTGACACGGCCCCCATTCAACCCAGAAAAAGTCCAGAAAAACCATTCCAATGACTCCGAATCTGTTAAGTTAAGCTAAAAAAACTGCATAGGTCCCCTTTAAAGCGTAGGAATTCAGGGCTGACTAGCCAAGAGTTTCTAAGTGCGTCTATATACCCTTGAGTCAAAATGGAGCCTGGATCACGCTGTGAATCTGTCTCTGGATACTCACGATGGTAGTGTGAATACCAAGGCTACGTCTAGCAGGGCTTGGCTTTTCCATCATCCTTTCACACCCTTCTGCACGTTCCCTGTCTGCTCAACTGTCGGGCAAATCACTTTACATTAGGAGCTGTGCTGCCCCCCAAATCTGCCAGGCGACCCTGGAGGCCACTGGTGATATCCGCTCATGAGGCTGTGAAATGAACTGAGCCCGCCACAAAGCCGGCACATCTTTCCCTCATCTCACTCTCTCTCTCTCTCTCTCTCTCTCTCTCATTGCCTTTGGATGAATCATGACAACCACAGGAATGACAATTCATAAGGCATGGGGGGATGTGGTGTATATTTCAGCGCTGAAATGGTTTGTAGTGTGTGTGTGGGGGTTGGGGGGGGGGGCTGATCACGCGCACAAGCTGCTGTCGCTCCCACCGCCTCCTCCAGTAAATGTGGTTACATTGAAGACTGCACTTCTGAGGGGACTAGTGGATTACCACAGCTAACGGCCTTTCAATACTCTCGTCTCAGTACCACGTGTCATGTGGCACATGTAAATGTGAGGAGACATAATGCCTCATTCTCTGACATAATGGGGAAAGCCTAACATAAGGAGTCTCAGATGTTTTCCCTCAACATATGAGAGAAAGGAGGTGTGTGGGAAATGGAAGAGTAGATGATGACAGATGATGACAATGCTGGCTTGTTGGAGGACTTTTCTGTTTGAGAGCATTTCTGTATGGGTACATGTATAATTCATGTTTCAGTGTAAAGCTTTTTCATCTATAGTCAAAGCACAAAAAAACTTTTTTACACATGCAAACACACACACACACATTCATTCTTAGTAGTCAACCGTCTATCGTGGTCTAAATGAGTAAAAGTCCTTATCAATGAGGTGTGCAACTACAAATCTGTATTGCACTGAATATACAGTGGAGTTATTTCTGCCCCTCTTTCTTTCTTTCTTTCTTTCTTTCTTTCTCTCTCTTTCCCTCCCTCCAGCCATTGATTATCTGCTTACGTGTGTTTACTTTTCTCCTCCAATAGTTGTCAGATTCTGTTTTAACAACTCTGTCATTACAGTGGAAAACTTGGAAAGCACTGACTTCGAACTGCCGCTCAGTATAGATTCCGAGCAATGCTTTAAGGCCACGGTGCTGATACTACTGTCAAAATGTTTCATGGAAATATCAATAGGGAGCGCATAATGTTACGTCCCAGGCCTCCCAGTGCACCATTGATTTTCTCTGGTCCTCCACACATCACAATAGGGTGTTAACCAAAGCCAATGACACTAATAATGTAAGGTTCAGCAGGTAGAATTGCACCAATTCTTGGCAACTGCAACTGAGTTGTTTGCCATCACATGGGTGAATTATTTATTGATGTCATGTCAGTGATTGCAGTTCATGGTTCTTTAACAGCTATTGTAAAGGTCAGTCCAATCATTTTCAGTACTGCAATATGATGAACTCTGGTTTATTTCAAGCGAACAATGCGTTTCGCATGTACCTTCATCAGGTACACTCAGGTAGCGAACTTGATGACACTACACATGAAAGGTGTTGTTCGCTCAAAATAAACCAGAGTAAAGTCTATGTCAGTGTGCGGAGGTTTAGTTATTTGCTAGGTTATATCTGATATTCCTGCTACCTACCAGCACCTGAATCTACCGGAGGCTGTGCATGGATAATTATTTGACTGCAATATGATGTTCTGCTTTTATATAATACACAGTAAGCATTTATGCCAACTAGAGTTGAATGAGGGTATACAGACTTTAGCACAGTAATAGTCTAAAACGATGTCCTTCTGAATCTGTGCTCTAGCATTTCTGTACACTGCACCATCTTCATACCTCAATAACAGGGAGTGAAGTCATTGCAGAGATTCTGGTGCCATTTCACAGCTGGGTCAAGAGAAGCAATGTCAAATGAAAGTATTTTCGGTAACACTTTACTCGACGGGTGAGTTCATAACACATTCATAGCAGCTGTCATAAACTGCACATAAAGCATTCATGACTGTTTCATGAGACATGACTCAACATTCATACCAAACCTTTCATGAATGTGGAAGACAGAACGACGACAACTTGTCAAAATAAAAGTCCAACAATCGTAAAGCAGCATTGCTTTTTTTGTAAACTAGCCTACATTCAGCTGACCCATATTTGTGTAACCTGGATACCATTAATTTAATCTCTCCAGCCTTTGTAAATATTTCATGAATATCTTATGAAGTCTACATCGAATGTCACTTTACTATACAAGTTGTGAAGTATTCGTAATCACTGAGTTTAACACTGGGAGGTAAACTAGCCTACATTCAGCTGACCCGCATTTGTGTAACCTGGAACGGTTGGACTTTCCCAGTAGCAAAAGATGAGAAATCATCTACAAAGGTTACATCATAAAACAAATACATTTTTATGAAACAAAAATTGGTTCACTTTACTTCAGTGTCGACATAAGAGTGACATGAAACTGTCATGAACGTGTCATAAACAAGTCATAAACGTTTATGACATAACGCTTCTGTTATTAAGTGACAAATTCGGTTTTTGTTATAACAAGTTAGGGTTAGGATTGGGGTTAGGTTTAGGGTTAGGGTTGGGGTTATAGGATTAGGGTTAGAGGTTAGGATTAGGGTTAGGTTTCATGTGT
>NW_027468859.1:19155455-19255455 GCF_046254945.1 Alosa pseudoharengus | reverse complement strand
AGACTCTATCTACATTTCTTGTCACTTGTCCCTAAGCCCAGGAGGTGTCATTGCAAGACATTTTTGTATATCGAGAGAATGTGCGCTCATTTTGGTAAATTGTACGCTCATTCTACTAAATTGTGGTCTCATTTTACTAGATACACACAGAGCTGGAGGGAAACACGATCACAATAGCATTGATGGAAATGGATACAGACACATGTTTGTATTGAATGAGATATGAGAGGAGTATTTATCATGTACAGTGTCCCTTGTCTTGACTCCCATCCCAACTTGCATCCCAAATGGACTAGAGAACAATAGGACTCTCTGCTTCTCTATGCAGAGCTGCTGCCATATATGTAGCTCACAATGCTGACCTTACTAATGCTTATCTGTTGCTGGTCTATGCAACATGCTGCATCTGGGGATTTACTATTATTGATATTCAGTTATCTTTCACCCATGGGATGAAGTGTTTTGTTTATTTATCTATAGATTTTGGAGGAGAATGGAGAATATTTCATAATTGATGATGAATTTATTATAAAGAAAGTGGTGTCTGTTATCAATAATATCTGAGACATTCTCGAAGTAGGTATGGGTTATTGTTTGACATCTTTGGAAGTGTAATAAAATAACCCTGCTTCAAGGGATGGCAGTCATATCAGTGCACTCACACAGGGTGTCGTTGTTAACACTTCTCATTCTCTTTAAATGGCTGACATCATGTGTGGGTGTGTGTGTGTGTGTGTGTGTGTGTGTGTGTGTGGCTGCAATACCACGTGTCAAATGGCAGCTGCTGAAACAGTCTGTGGTTATGTCTCTGTGCTTTACTGTTGCATCTTCTGTTGCACATCTCTTGGAGGGTAGCCCAAATCCATAGATACCTTGAACTGTATACATACTCCTTTGCTGCGCTTTGCGTTTGATGGCAGTGCAGCTTCTGTGCCATGCAGAGACACCTCCAGTCAAAACACTTTCCGTTGTGCCTCTGTTAAAGGCCCTAAATAACTGAGATCTTCTGCCAGACTCTCTCAGTCGTCTGAGGTGGAAGAGACGTTGTTGGGCCTTTTCGACTACATGGTCAGTGTGCATGTCCCAGGTAAGGTCTTCTGTGATGTTAATGCCGAGGAACTTGAAGGTGCTGACTCTCTTTACAGTTGAAGCATTGATGGTGATGGGGTCCTGCCTATCTCCTTTTTCTCCTAAAGATCAAGACCTAAACTCTTTGGTCTTGGCAACATTGAGAAGTTGTTCTCCTGGCATGTGTCAAGTTGTTGTTCTCACTCCTATAGGTGGTCTCATCGTTGTTATTAATCAAGCCGTTCACAGTGGTGTCGTGAGTGAATTTAATAATCAGCCCGGTGGGCACCTGGGTTGAGGATCAAGGAAGTGGAAATGAGCCCATTTTCAGTCACCACTTGGCTTGTCTGGCTCTGCCACTTAGTGGATGGTGACAAGCATGAAGGACTTGTGCACGTCAGCATAAGGAGTTAACCAGTCACTGACAGTGATCAGATTGTAAATCAACAACATCTGTTTGAAATTGTATTATTGCTATTTGTTATATATGTATTTATTTATTTATTAATTTCTTTTCTTGTGTAATCAAAGCATAACTTGGATGTAATTCAGGACAAATAACTTTGGAACGGCAAAACATGTTCTTCTTCCCCCCTTACACTATTCCCGTTCTTTTCACTTGTAATGTGACATTCAAAGATCATGGAAAAATGTGTGAACAGATGTTTCGCATTCTGTGGGTAAAAGTATGCCAGCCAGATAATACATCATGTCCCCAAGAGAAACAACCGAACTGCTGGGAGTAATTCTCTTAGTCAGAACACCCACAGAATGCAAATCATCACCTAAGCTCTCTGCTTAGTAACCTCTGCTTAGTTTGTATTTGTAAACAATATTCCTGAGATATAGTCACAAAGGAAATGTATATCACCATCTCCATCAGTGTAGCTGAATCTAAACTAAGGCTGGAGTGTACAACTCCTAGATTTATGTATTAATGAGATTGGGTGCTCTCTTGTACACAATGCGAGGAGGTGTGGTGAAAAATGTAAGTGCTGGATCAGAGTCAATAATATGCCAATGTTTCTTAATGATGGATTCGAAATCTCTACCAAGAGGTGAGTATTGGACAATGCAATTAACTCTGGACTCAGATGTTCTGGATCTGGTGTGACTGAGACAATCAGTTTGCGATACATTTTCAAAGCGACTACGTGCTTGTGTAATCCATTCTTGTTTGTATTGTCTCTGTTGAAAACGTTTTTCTAGATCCGCTGCCTGGGCTTGGAAATCACTGTCTGAACTACAGATCCGGCGAACGCGACTAAACTGAGATAAGGGTAGACTCCTCTTGAGTGGAATAGGGTGAAACGATTGTCCATGAAGAATAGAATTCCTGTCATTGCTTTTGCGGTACAAGTTAGAACCCAGTCTGTAAGAGTCTCTGTACACAAGGATGTCTAGAAAGTTCATCCTGTGCTTGTCATATTCCATTGTGAATTTCAAATGCCGGCTGTTGGTGTTGATAAACTCATGAAATTGTTTCAATTGTGCCTCAGAACCTGTCCAAATGAAAAAAATATCATCTATGTACCTCCTCCAGTTGGAAATTGAGGGTAGATGTGGGTTGCATAGTTGGTTCAGGATGATTTCCTTTTCAAGGAGTCCACAATAAAGGGATGCAAAACTTGGGGCCATTTTGGCTCCCATACTCGTTCCTGACACCTGGAGGTAAAAATCAGAGCCAGAGAGGAAAAAATTAGAAGTGAGAACAATTTCAATGAGGTCCACAATGCAGGAAGTGCTTGGGGTGCAGCTAGAGTGCTGATTTTAAAAAAATTCTACTGCTTTGAGATCCCCTTCAAAGGGTACGTTGGTGTAAAGAGACTCAATGTCCATGGTCACTAAGAAGCAGCGTTCCTCTGTTAATTGAATCGATTGGATAATTTTAATGAATTCCATTGAGTCTTTTACATATGATGGAAGAGAGGTAACAAGTGGTTGGAGAAAGTAATCCACGAACGCTGCAATTTTCTCTGTTAGAGACCCAATAACTGCCACAATGGGCCGCCCAGGGGGTACATCTGTATAGTTTTTGTGGATTTTGGGGAGAGTATATAAAACTGGAGTAACAGGGAAGTCTACTACCATGAAAGCATGTTCTTGTTTTGTAATTTCTCCACTTTCTAAGAGGGAATCCAACTTCCCTCTGATACGCTGTTTGAATTCCTGTGTAGGATTACGATTCAATTTGTGATAGAAGGTACCCTGCTGGCATTTCAACATTAATTCAACGGTGAATAAACGTTATAAACGTTTTAAAAAAAAACTTATAACGGGTGAATCAACGTTGAATTATGTGTTGGATTTGCAAATTGAATCATCGCAACATTATTTCAACATCCGCCATTTCAACATTGGTGCTGATTTCCTTGATTTCTTATTTTACAACCATTTGTCAACATTTTACAATTAGCATTAAAACAGTGTTTCAACATTGACACAACAACTGACATTATTTCACCTATAATTCAACATTGATTTTCAGTGACCTTTTTACAACCAACGTTGTTTCAATGTTTGTCTACATACCCTTTTACAACCATTTAGCATTAAACATTGTTTCAACATTGACGCAACAACTGACGTTATTTCCCCTATATTTCAACGTTGAAGGTCGGTCGTGTGCCGGCTGGGTAGTATTGTTCAATTGTCTCTGAATTTCCCCATCATATGCTGCCCGGTCCATGATGACAATAGCACCACCCTTATCTGCGCTCTGGATCACCACTGTTTTGTCGTTTTTTATAGAGTTCAATTCCATCCTCTGATCCTTAGTCAAATTGTTGGCCACCTTATATTCCCTCTTTTTATTCAACAGGAGGGAAACATCTTTCTCCACTAATCTGCAGTATGTGTCTATGGATGCATTTCTTTTATGAGGGGGAATAAAGGTGCTTTTACCTCTGAAGGGAGTCCTTGGACCAGCAGGACCACAGGTAAGTCAACTGGGTCCTCAGTACCTTCAGTCACAGTAACAGCAGAGTTAGAGGGAAACTTGTTGTGGCTACTGAAGAATTCTTTAAGCCTCAAAGTCCGAAAAAACTTGTGAAAGTCTACAAATGTATCAAAATCTCGGCAATGTGTAGTGGGAACAAACGAGAGTCCTTTACTTAAAGCAGTCAAGCAAGTGTCAGATAGTGGTTTGCTCGATAGATTAATCACATTTTGTACCTGTTGCGTCTCTGTGTCTGGTGGGTCCGATATGGTTCTCTGGCGAAGAGCACTCTTCCCTCGTCTGCATTTTTTCTTTTTTCTCCTGTGTGTAAAGGTTTGGGTTCGTTTCTTCTCGTGTTGCCTAAAAAAGAGCCACTTGTCTGAGAGAAGGCACTAGATTCGGAGTCATATTCCCAGTCATTTGTTGACGTGTGTGGTTTATCTTTGCGGATGCTATGTCTTGGGTCACCTCCCTGTGCGTTACCACTCTCAGCTCTGGGCCCACGAGTTCCCCATGCAGACGGATTTCGCCATTGGTAGATTCTCCCACTCTCATAGTCCGCAGCATCTCTCTCAAATTTCTTTTTCTTTGAAGCAGTGATTTCTTTGGCCAGCTCATTTTTGTGGTGTTCACACTCGTCAAGGACCTGTTTGTATTTGTCCGAGTCCATGTGTTCTTTCTCTAGTTGTTGTTTGACTGTAGTTATCTCCTCGCGCACTGTCGCGAGATTGGCAGACACTTCTGGGATGGTTAGAGCCATAAGGTCAAAAGAGCATTTATTGAGTATTTCACTCCAGCGATCGCAGAATGTATCCTTGTCTTTACTTATGATAGGACCTTTATTGATCCTGAGGCCCCTTGGGATTCTCTTTACCCGCATGTAGTCACTCAGCGTAACCGCATGAAGGTACAAACGTGTCTCTTTTTCTGTAATCTCTCCAGAGTTCTGGTCGACACTCCAGCACATTCTCTTGTTGAGCCGCTGAAGAGTGAGTCTTTAAAGATGATTCGTGAGTAATCTTCAAGAGAGAACTCAAACGTTGCAGAAGCAATCGAGTCCATTGTCTAGACTGTATTAATAAACTACACCGATGTGGTTGCTTAAAGTCAAGAGTCACAGGGAGTGCTGTGCCGGTCAAATATGTGCATGAGAGTTCAAGAGTGTAGCACGCACATCCAAGTAGTTTGAGTAAGACACATGACATTACACAGACCTCAACACAGCTTTATAGGCTTGGTTTTTACTTCACACATTTATCGATCAGCCATAATGATGTATGAGTCAATTATGGTAAAAAGTCATGTGTAAGCACTCTGCCAGTTGAAAGGATGTCTCCGCCGACATTAAAGAGATTAAATTATATAGGAAGTGAGGTTTGGCCAAAGGAGGGAAAGCTTGTCTTTCTCTTTCTCCATTATGGGGAAACTCGTCTCTCAGGAATGCCTTCTCATGCACCACCCCGCCCCACCCCACCCCACCCCTCCTACCTTGGAGAAGCTGGCGTTGGACCAGACCTGCTTCTTCAACCTGAAAGCACTCTGCACTCTTGAGGAGACCGACAAGCTTAGTTGTCAATGCATCAGAAGTTCAAGCAGTAATCAGGTATTGGTGCTGTATAGTACTGCATTCATCTAGCAAACACCCCACAGAGTAGGTTTGCAGTAGAACACACATTGTTTATTTAAAAACATTGTCAAATGCACTCAGTTTAATGCGGATAGGAATTGATTTCTTGAGTCTTGATAGCTGGGCATGTATTAACATTAGCCTATGCTAATGTGCCTTTTTCTGTCTTGGCTCTTTTTCTGTCTTCTGTCTGTTCCCCCCTCTTTCTCTCTTAATGTGCCTAACACTAGCCTATGTTAGTGTGCTGGACATATTGCATGTTAAAATGGGAAAACATAATTTTAGGTGTTTGGCTTGTGTCTGGATGTTAGGTTTCTAACACATTTCAAATGTATTAGTCCTCTGCGTAGGTTTTCATCAGTTTCTCTTTACTGGCTTCACTGCAAAATTGCAGACATTCCTGAGGGCATCTGCAGGCTGTTTGAGTTTGGCTTTAAAAACTCATCTCTTTGCTCAATGGCTTATAGCCTATGGTCTCTCTCTCTCTCTCTCTCTCTCTCTCTCTCTCTCTCTCTCTCTCTCTCTCTCTCTCTCTCTCTCTAAGACATGCACACTTAACCTTTAGCAAGTTCCAAACCCAATATTCTGACAACCATGCTTTTTTTATGGGGTGTTATTACAAAGAAACCATAATTTAATTCTGTTCCAGCCAAGCATTTTATTGTGACATTAATGGTCAAGCTTGGACCATGAGAAAGTCAAATCTCATTACTGGGGTCAAAAGAAGTCAGGCGGCAGCTTTCATGTTCTGTCCAGGAAACATTAAGGCCACAATTATTTCCTCATAAGCACAACTGGGCGCAATATTTCTACTCAGAGAGAGACGGGATGAGTGGGACATCTCCACAAATGTGAAAATTATGGGATATTCTAACATAGTTTGGGAAGAGTCCAGACATGAAGGAACTGAAAGAAAATTTACAATCAAAACATGTTTTTCCAAACTCCAAAACCTAAAACCCATTGAGGTGGGTGATCTTTTAAAAAGTTTTGAGCTGGAACAGTGTCTTCAAAGCCTCAGACTGAGGCCTTTTGGGAATCCTTGACACTGCTTGACATTTCAGTTTGAGAGTATTTTACCAACGTCTAGAGCCAAGTAAAATTCATTTCAGTAGGGGATTTGGCCTTATGGCTACAGTCCATCCCATCATTTTAAAACAAATGGGAACATAAATGATGTTGGTGGCACTTTGAATCTCTTTCCTCAGCTTAAATGGGCTATTTTTTATGCTGTGGTTGTCGGTGCCAATGTTTCACAATTAGCCCTGGTGGTCTTAGAAAAGGAATGCATTATAGAGCCAGGTTTTGTGGCTCTCTTGCTACTTGAGCAGAGGTGGGGTTCATTGTTCAGCTAACCTTAGTTGCCCTCGTGCATTTGCTGTTTGCTCTGTGTGTGTGTGTGTGTGTGTGTGTGTGTGTGTGTGTGTGTGTGTATGTATGTGTGTCTGTGGAGTGTTGTTGTGCGTGCATGGCTGTGTGTCTGTGTGTGTGTGTGTGTGTGTGTGTGCGCCTCTGTGTGGGTGTGTGTAGTAATCTTTGTTCCCTATCACACTGGGTAGCATGAATCAGCAGTTTCCCTGTACGTTTCTTTTTACAGTCCTGCAGCTACCAAATACAACAAAAGTTCTGTTGACACACACACACACACACACACACACACACACACAGACACAGACACATACATGCATATGAGAAACACAGACTCATGCACACATATACAAACACACAGACACGCACAATGACAGACTGACACACACACACACACACACACACACACACACACACACAAACACACTGTCAGAGATGGTCCTTCTACCACTGTACACAATCGTACTGGCCCCACAGGACTTCTTAACTATTTCCTACCAGGCAGTGTTATTCTCATCACCTCTCATATTCACACTTCATGAGGATCATGCACACCACTGTGTGTGTGTGTGTGTGTGTGAGTATGAGAGAGAGAGAAAGAAAGAGAGAGAGAGAGCGAGAGAGAGAGAGAAGAATGGAGAATGAGAGTGAGTGTTTGTGACTGAGGTCAAGGCTGTTTAACTCAAGGGCATTTAACATAAGCACACACAGTGCCCCCATCCCCCTCCTGGATCTGGGTTGTAGTGTCCTCAGAGGTGGACTGGAGCAATGTTCTCTCTGTCTGCCTTTCTGCACGCAGCCACTCAAGTGTAAAATTGCCACACGAACAGGGCCACACGTAGACACACACACACACACACACACACACATTGACTAGGAGTGGAGTGTGTGTTCATTTGAGAGGGCTCGATTGATGGCACTTGGCACAGTAAAGATAACAAAACTGTCTCCGGTGTCCGCACACATTTGCCATAACCAGCAGCCAGGGAGGACACTGCCACTAGTAGTTACTTATCATTTGCACGCACACGCACACATGCACACACACACACACACACAACGATAAAGACACACGCACGCACACACACACACACACACACAACGATAAAGACACACACGCACACACACACAGATACTGACATTCACATGCACTCACACAGACATACTCACACAGACAACCAGATACACACCCGAGCTGTGCTGTGTATTTACTGAGGCTTGACCTTTCCTTTCATCATGAGCCTGTAAGGGAAACAGCCAACACCATTAGGAAGATTGCAAGGTGTGAGGCCACTGCTGGGTCTACATTTTATCTCCCTTCATGTCAGTGTGTGTGCTGTGCACTCTCACCTCTACTAGTTCACACTGACTGTCAGAGCCATGGGACTCCACTTGCCCAAAGATAGAGACACATACAGTTTACTATGAGACACATACAGTGTACTATATTACACTGTATATATATATATATATATATATATATATATATATATATATATATATATATATATTCAGGGTTTCCGTTGTCCGGTAATTACCGGACATTGGCCGGAAAAAAAATGAAATGTCCGACAAAATTAAATCTCTCCGGTCAAATTGTCCGATAGAAATTGGCTAATAATCCCCTCCCCTAACGCAATCTGAATTTGAGAATAAGCCTTAATATGTAAGCCTATATTATACGTCCTTTGGCTATGTTTTTAAATGAACAGGCTCTACCGTTTGAAAAGTAAGCTATTAAACAACACGCATAGCCTATGTTGCTTTTCAAATAGGAAGCCCACGCTTAAAACATCCATGTTAAACAACGAACATGAGTGAGGCGATTCAAACATGGCCAGGCCCAGGCAGACTAGCCTTAAAAGTTTTTTCAGAGGCCATACGCGATGGATGATGATAAATTGGTAACGTCCGAAGCCTCAGATGTCCGGTCAACTCCACCACCACCAGATAAAAAGCAGAAGTGTCGGGCGTATCTGTCGGAATCAGTGACATTGGAAGTGGAGTTGCGGGGGGTGCGGCCGCTCCGAGACACTGTCATTCTCCGTGTACACTGGACACGCAAAGTGTTCTTTACACAAAGCATCCAGTAGGCCTATGCGTTCTCTGTCTATGATCTGCAGGGCCTCCTCGACAAGGCGATTACTGGTCCGCGGATCATTTCTGGCACAATTAAACGGTATCATTGAACCGCGGCCGAAAAAAAAAAGAAACTAAACATTTCCCAGAATAGGAAACATTTCTTAATTTATTGTTATCAAATAAAGAGGCATAGCATTAGGGGGTAGTGGTGTGAGCGCTCATTCTTGTGTGTGCGCATCTGTGTAAGTTAAACAGTCACCACTGGAGATAACGTGGGTAGCAGCAACAAACAACGTAGCCTTTTTAAAACGACGAACGAAGCGGACTCTTTCTGTCCATGAAAATATACTGGCTAGATCTTGTTAGGCATGTTTAAGTTAGGCTAATGAACATGTTGCATTCTATACAGCCTGATTATGTCATTATTTAAGCTACATAGCCTGTCTCCAGTTTTCCTCAATTTGACTAATTAAGAAGGGATAATAGGATATTTGACCGGCATATCATCAAAATGTCCGGAAAACGAAACCTCTGCCGGTCACTTTGACCGGCACCATTTTTTTCTAGCGGAAACTCTGATATATATATATATATATATAGAGAGAGACAGTATACTATACACTGTAATACTGTATATGAGATACATTCACTTCCCATCCATTTTTGTTAAGAATCACTTGAGGAGTTTTTGAGTTTGTCTACACCTATCACAAATGAACTGTGGCAGTTGCATGTGAATCACCATTTTTCTCTCTCTCTATCTCTTTCTCTCTCTCTTTCTCTAGAGATTGGAATGGTTTTATTTCAGATAGCCTAATAGGTTTGATTTGCATTGAGAGATGATCTTATGGAAAGTACTCCATGCCAATCGTGAGATATGGTGAAGGGTATGTGATGATGTGGGGAAATAACAGGCCTTTAAAAATAAAAATCTGCCTGCCTGTTGTATCTGTCCCGGCCAGAAGCGACAAATTAAACAAAACGCAAGTTCGACTTTTGCTGAAATAGCTTCTGAACGGTTTTGTTCAGAGCTGAACAGACAGAGGACAGATGTAGGTAATTAGGGACAAAATATTAGCTTTCCGTGTGGTATTATGTCTCTATACATTAATTTAAGTGTTTCATTCTTTCATTCATTCATTCGTTGCTCTGATTGTTTTTTGTCTATCCAGTTGCGTTTAGAGGCATTTTGATCGGCGTCCGTTGGTGACGCCCTTTTGGAAATGGGAGGTGAATGAAACTTGCCCAAACCCCTCTCTCAATATACTATTGAGAAGGGTCTGGTGTCGAACAAGCTATGCAGTTTCCACATCCGTTGACATTTCTAAAACTCAAGGACATAGTTTATTACGGAGCCCTCCGGGTAACATGGGGGAAAAAAACATGGGTTAGAAAAAAAAAAAAAAAAAAAAGTGGGAAAAAAAAAACATGAAGAAGAAAAAAAAAACGATGCACTTTTGCGGGATCTCATTGCGGGATCTCGCAAAGTTTTGCGAGATCTCGCAAAAACTTTTGCGAGATCCCGCAAAAGTTTTGCGAGATCTCGCAAAACTTTTTTTCTACTTTTGGAACTTGCTGGGCTTCCTACTTGACCCCAATAGGCCCACAAACCACTACCGCCAGATGGCAATCGTATCATGATACTCTGATTGCTCTATCACTGTTGCGTGTTGTGGGTTTTCTGGACACATTACATAGGCCTATGACAAGGGAGGGAGAGGGAGACACCTGAGTGCAGACACGCACACACAGCAGGCTACAATAAATTGCCTAACAGACAGCAGCCTAATTTCGAGGTATCACCAGGGTGCGATTTGTAGGGGGGGATGGTGAGGATTTCCCCAACTCTGGTTTTCCTATCCCTACCTCTGCTAAATTATTTTTATCTCTGGTGGGGACAAGGATTAAACCCCTTGATAGCGATGAATGCAACTTAACTGCTAGCCTACTTAAACTCGCGATCTTCAGTGTCAATATATCAGAGTAGGCTATTCAGTAGCATTCGGGCAGACGGCATTTCTGAACGTCATCGAACACAAAAACATTGTAACATTTTCAGTCCCTCTCAACATTTTAGTGCGGGAACTTCCGCAGGGAAAACAGCGCTGAACCAAACATGAAACGCGCTCAGAGCAGCATATCGTCTTACTTTAAACACCTAGTAGTTTGCGGAGGACGAACGAGAAAGCACTCGTTTGATAAATCAGCCAGTAGGCTAGGCCTAGTAGACAAATAACTTACAGAAATAATCTGTACAGCAAAAACAAATGTTGGTGGCGGGTATTTAAACTATCTAGCGGGTGTTTTAACAGCTGCAAGAAATAGAAGCTTATATATTCTGGTTCGTAAATTATTTTCATAAAACTTCAAGTTGCCCTATAACTTCTCTCCAAACTCTTCACTGCACTGTAGCCAATTAACTGACAGTATGATAGTAAGCTATTTATTTTCTGTAGGCTTCAATAAACACATTTATTTTTTCAACTTTTACAATATTACGCACTTGGCTACTGAACGCAAATCTGCAGGAGAGAGAATGCACGCAGCCTACGCAGCGTGTAGCGCAATGTGTAGGCTATTTGTATACCAACTAACACTGTTAGCCAATTCACTAACTCAAGACTTCAGTGTCATCATATACAACATTTTACATAACAAATACAGAAAGGATGGAGGCAGCAAAGGTAGAGGAGTCATTTCAGATGGGTCAAGAACAAGGTGAATTTGTATGTTTATCAAAACGTAGTCCAACCCTGCATTAGAGGAGCTGAGCACAATCGCTGTTTAAAGTCATACACAACGGTAAACTAAAACTAAGCTAAAGGTAAATGTTACAAAGTTGGCAAAATTAATATAGGCTATTATTAGCTATGAAATTATTCGTTCGTTCATTTTTTTTTTGGGGGGGGGTTGGGGGTTACAAACATATTCAAAATCCCCCCCCTCTGTTTTTTACACAAAATCGCACCCTGGGTATCACTAATACCTATTAAATAAATGTAAAGGACACAGAACTGTAAGCTCAAATTCAAAAACGTTTGAAGTCTACCCAAACATATGCAAAGGGAATATATATAAATTGTGTTGCATATAGCCAGCTTAATTAATGTCAATTTAAAGATTATGATTAGCAGTTTCTATGCATTTTTCCATTGATAGTTACAGGAAGCCACGTTTTGTTTAAACTATTGTTGCTTCTAGCCCACGTTACCTCCAGTTTCACTTGCTGCATGGACGCACACAGCATGATCGATCATAAGCCCTCTATCTCCGATGTAGAACTCAAATGTGTCTTGACGCCGCCGTTTGTAAGATCAGATCAAATAAAACGTTCTAAATGGAACGCGATGTAAGCTGTTCCTTTCCAAGCGTCTTGGAGACGTACTGTATGTGTGCTGACTGGGCTATGTCTATATAGTTGATGGCACCAAATGAATAAGTATTGTAGCCTAATTATGTTATTGGTAGTCGGAGGAGGAGTTACACACACACACACAACTCGGGATTTACTTTTCACAGTTTATTCACAAGAATTAATTAATACACCACTACCTCCCACACACAACCACCCCGCATTCATACAACCCGCTTAAACTAGCCCTCTCTATGGCCGAGTTAAACTAGGGGAAGGGACTGGCCATTAACCCCGGCCGGGGGCTAAACTCAAAGCGCGCACACACACACACGCGCGCGCACACACACACACACACACACACAGTAGGCCACACTAGACTGCAATAACAAGGCAATCAATAGACTGAGCTAGATCACAGGGTCCTATGACCGGCTTTAAGAAAGTACTGGTTTAGTCCGTACAGCAGCTCCAGCCTGGAGCGTTATGAGACTGACCGTAAGTGTCCAGAGATAATTCAGAGTCCGCAAGTAGCCTAATCCACAGAGTTCGCAAGTATCCACAGTGTTCGCAAGTAATCCACAATGTTCGCAAGTAATCCACAACGTTCGCAAGTAGCCATTCACTATATGCTGCAAATGAGCAGATGTGTGAAGCACCGGGCATAACTTAATTTCGCGGCTACGTGGAGCAGTAGTAGGTTCATTGTTGAGGAGGCCCATAGTTTGAGAAAAGCTGCAGATCATAGGCTCTGAGAACAGTAGCCAAAGGTTTTCCTGCAGAAACAGGTGCCTTGGTGCACGCACCCCGCTTTCACTTTGACTCCCTGCATTGTGGCAAAAACTGTCAGTCAGACAGTGAATTTTGATTTACTAAATTAGCATAATGCGGTAACAATTATCATTTCAATTCTATCCTATCTGAAATCTGCTCACTGCAGACGTTACAATGCAGACCCAAGCAGCAGCCTTGAAAGACGTACACTTTGAATTTGATCAGAGCGGCTCTGGTTCTTCACCTAACTTGGTGTGATTGGCTGGATGACCGTTCAATCAAATCAACAGACCTATTTGTGTCTCTGTGTGTTCGTTATAGATACGGTTCCAACTCTTTACGGGAGCGTTTATTTCCATATTTTACTTTCAATTTAATCTGACAAAAAGTGTGGGGGATATAATCGTGTTCCAGCAAAACTGTGTACATTATAACACCCACATCCCCCACGCTTGCTACGCGCCTGCGTGTGTGCGTGTCTGCACGCAGGTGTCTCCCTCTCCCTCCCGTGTCATAGGCCTATGTAATGTGTCCAGAAAACCCACAACACGCAACAGTGATAGAGCAATCATAGTATCATGATACGATTGCCATCTGGCGGTAGTGGTTTGTGGGCCTATTGGGGTCAAGTAGGAAGCCCAGCAAGTTCCAAAAGTAGAAAAAAAGTTTTGCGAGATCTCGCAAAAAGTTTTGCGGGATCTCGCAAAACTTTTTGCGAGATCTCGCAAAACTTTGCGAGATCCCGCAATGAGATCCCGCAAAAGTGCATTGTTTTTTTTTTTCTTCCTCATGTTTTTTTTCCCCACTACTTTTTTTTTTTTTTTTCTAACCCATGTTTTTTTTTCCCCCATGTCACCCGGAGGGCTCCGTAGTTTATAGACACTGGAACAGTATTCCTTATGTTGTTGCTGAATACTTAATACATGTGGGCATATTTAATCTTTAATACCTCATAAACTCCTCAACAGCAAATACATCTGATCAATAACTATTTATGACTACAACAAACCAATGTGTTCTAAAGTTTAATGACTAATCAATGGGGTTTTCAACCTTGAAAGGAATAGAAGACTACAAGAATAGTGACAAGTGTTCAGGAATAACAGACTACAAGCTAGCAGATTGTTTGGCCTCTCTATAAAATGCTTCTCTTCTCAGAGATTAAATGTATGACTGTACGTCTTGCTTGCTTGTCAGCAGTCTAACAAGCAAAGAAACATGTTTTTGATGAGCTGTGGTTCACCATCAATAGTGTATTTTCCCACTGCCCCATGCAGTTCAGACTTTAATAACAGGTCATGTACAGTTGCCATGTTTGGAAGAAAACACTCTGGGTTCTGACTGACGCTCAGGAAAAAAAAAGTGTCACAGAAATCAATTTGAACGATTCGCAACAACAATGACGACAATAGCGAAAACAACAACAGTCAGAAGGCTTTCAGCACAGTTTTTCAGGAAACCTGTGTTCATCTGTGGGCCATTTCCTCCCACCTCCAATGCCATTACTCCATTATGTCTGGAGCATTATGGTATCTGGGATAAAGAAGCTGCATCTTTCAATCAGATTTAAAAGCTATTATTTGTCAGACTCATGTACTAGATCTAAAATTGAAAGGAAAGGGATTGAACTCTGAGGTTTTTTTTATCATTATTATTTGGGGGAAAGGGTGGGATGAGACCAAACTTTCGTCACCACTTTTATCCCGAGGAGCATAATCCTTGCACTCCTGGGTAAGGATTTTATATACGATTATATACTGGGTATTTTATATACGATTCTTCTGTGACCCAGATCAACTGTCAAGGCCTAAAAGGGGGGAATCAGGGACTCCATCAGACCTGCTGCAGGGGGGAAGCTAAAGGAGTGACATCATAATCCCAGATTATTTAATGCCTCAATCTCGTTAGAACACCCTTTTCAATCTCCTTTGGCACACACAGGTAAACCTGCTGGCTCTGGATGCACTGTGATGCTCCACTGATTGAAGACTCAGAGATGGAAAGGTACACAGAGGGCAAAAAAGGAGGGTAAAGGTCCTTGTGTCAACCAAACGTTGAGTCTTGTGATGTTGTGAATTAATTATGCCTCGATTTGCCTTTATTGAATCTGGATATTTCATATTTCTCAATAGTAATTGTAAGTGTTACTATAATGTTCTACAACAATCCTGTTTCCCAGAAGTCATTTTATCATATATGCATCATATGTTTGTGTCAGCAGCTTTCTGCCAGTGACTGCCTAATCATAAATGTAATCATATTTACATTATGCATACAGTACTGCGACCATCTCCACATCCATTCTTAAACTGATTCGTCTTAGTGCAATACCTCACAAACTTTTCACTCAACATACATATAAATATATACAATATATATATAGCATCGCATGACAAACCATACATCTATACAGAATCAATACTGAATCCAAAGGTACAAGGCACTCGTCTGTACAATTCACCTCTCCCTATAGGAATCCGGTTTTGAAATTACAGCAAATTTCTACATTGTCGCTGATTTTGGCCTGATGTCTAAATGTAATTACACCCCAAAATAATGAATTTGCTTTCCATATCAATGATTCAGAAGTTGGTAACAGCATGCAACAATCAACTGTGCCTTGGGCTACATGACATCTGCGCATGTGCATGCACAGGTCACTTCTGACACACATCACAAATGTAGAATATAAGGGCATACTCACACTATACCATTTGTACTGCACCCGAGTACGTTTGACCCCCAAAGTCCGGTTCGTTTGACCAGTGTGATCGTTCCGTACCGTACCCAGGCGCGATACGCTTACCCATTCCCGCGTCCACTTGAGGAGGTGGACTCGGGCACGGTACGGTTGGGCTTATGATTGCGCTTATGCAAAGATTCTAAAGCACAGCAGCTCAACCGGGCCTGGGCACAATTTGATAGTATGCAGTTTAAGGGCGGACCAAGAACGAGAGAGAACCGTACTCCAGTACGGTACAGTACAAGTGAACCGTGCCCAGTGTGGGTGCGCCCTAAGGCATATTCTTCATTCTTCATTCTTGACGAGATTTCAGTGAATAAAACAATTTATAATGAATAAAATATTTATGTCAGTAAATATAATTTTACAAATCGCTAAGCTGAGTATCCCATTTCTCATTTCTTTTCAGCCCTCAATGGTTAAACATAATTGTTTCTGTTTACATAACCCCAAGATATCTTGCTTACAAACCAACTGTATGATACCTTTTAAAGGTTGATAAGGTGCTGAGGTAAGGTGAAGCTACTATTTTCTATTTTCTTTGTTTTTTGTGGTTAAACTGTATATGTAATTTGATCACTAATTGTCTTATGTGGTGACACATGTGTGATGGATAAGGTGATACATAGGCCTTGGTAATTAGTGTGAATGGGTTCAGCTGATGCATGATCAGCTGAGCAGGTATATGCTCTATTTATACGCTTGAGCCACTGCTAAATGACATTTGCCTGAGGAAGACCCAGCCGGGTCGAAACGCCACACTTAATAAATATATGGGAGTTTTAGCAGAGTGCGGGCATTTCATTCCTTTCGAGTTCTAGTTCTATTTGCCCTGCACCTCACCGGTGGGGATGTGCACACTTCTACAACTACTCTAAGGTGAAGCTACTCACCTTCATATAGTGTCAAAACATAATGTACTGTAGGTCATTTTGCAGCACAAATGTACTGAAATCATATATAAATGATTGAGAGGCTGTTGTTGACTGGCGTAATTAGACCTGTGGATCCCATTGCCAGGTAGAGGGCTTCTGTTAGATCGCTCTGGGATCAGGACCACGGACAGCAGCAGAGGGTTGATGTGCTGTGTCTGTGTCAGAGAAGATAATGGTCTAAAGAGTACAGCTCTGTCTGGGCTGGTCCTCTGCTGACCCTCTCTGGAACTTGATGTTTTGCGTCCTTTTCAGCCCCACCGCTAGAGAAAGGTGGTAAAAACACAATGGCCATTGGTTTGATTTGGTTTGATCCTCAACAATACTTGATGAATCAAGCCCCTATATGCACTTTGCTTTGCATGATATGATATTTCTAAAACTACCCAATGAGAAAATGTAGATGAAGTTATGGAGAAATGAACTTTTCTATTGTTTTGAAAGATGGATAATTTGACTTGAGAGCGAAACACAATCTCTAATGTCTACATCCAGGGCTAGGCCCTTTACTCAATCTTTTTGACTCCCCACATATTACTACAGTTCACAGTATAGACTGTGTATTTTGGGTGCAGACAGCATATATAGACCACCATAACAAATGTTTCATGTAGCCAAAAGAATATGACTTCCTTTCCCTCTTTCCCTGTAAAATGGCATGCACCACCCTCTCCTCAGCATCCTTCCTTTTAAGACAGGTAAGAAGGCAGCAGTGTGTCAATAGTGGAATATGTGAACTGTGTCATTTTCATTTGCAGGATGGCAACAGCTTTTTGCCCAGATAGACATGGTCGAAATGCTTGGTGGATATAGATTATGTTTCCACTGGCTTTTCATTTTTCAGAGCCCCCCCACCCCCGAACACGCAAACCTTTTAAGATTGTTTGGGGAAAGCAATATTCCGGGAGGTGGCACTGGTATGAAGTAAACATCATGTGCCCTGCATGACAATAACCAAATCCCATCTACCTCTTTCTCTCACCCACAGCGATCCATTCTCCCATTATCTGAGCAACCCCCCTACACTGAACAACACCATAAACAAGAAACCAAAATACCACCTATGCAGGTGGGGCTTGCAAATGCAAATAAGTCTGATTGATAAATCCCTTTATCAAGGCCAGTTTGCTGTATGAGAGAGATGGGTGTAGATGTGATTGGATGGGGAAGCTGATTTGTGTGGAATCCACTGAGACCGAAAAAGGTGGAGGTTGTTACAGACAGTAATCCCTGTAGGCCAGCGCACTCCATAGAGGATGGTTTGGAATAAATGCCTCTTGTATTTGTATTCTTCCTTGTGTTCGCCCGTCTGTCACATCTCAGTGTTTCATCAGCTCAGTGAGTGTGGCACAGCTCTGACTGAAGTCGTTGAGTCGGTTCCTGGGAACAAAAGGAGTGTGTGTGTGTGTGTGTGTGTGTGTGTGTGTGTATGATCATGTGATACTGAAAGTCACTTGAGGGTTTAAGAGAAAATATGCTTAATTTTAAAATTATAAAAGTGTATTGCATCGTGGTTGGAGAGAGAGAGATGGCCTGACTGCTGTGCTAAAGAGAGAGAGAGAGAGAGAGAGAGAGATGGCCTGACTGCTGTGCTAAGAGAGAGAGAGAGAGAGGGAGAGAGAGAGAGAGATGGCCTGACTGCTGTGCTAAAGAGAGCCCTAACTGAGTGGAAATCTGCTGGAGAGGGCAGCTGGAGCAGGAGAGCAGGAAGCCTATTTGGGGGCTGAGTGGTGCTGCTGGGGGTGATGGTGGGCCTGATGTCGGGGATGATGTCCGGATTGGCTCCGACCACCACTTTGACCCTGGAGCTCCATGGAGGTTTTGGGGGGCGTGGGTGATAAGGACATGAGCCTGCAGGGCTAAGCTTGAGTCTGTGCTGCTCCCTACACATCCTCCCTGGCCTGTCCTGTCCTGTCCTGTCTTGTCCTGTCTGTCAGTGTCCCAGGGTTGAGGTGACCCATTTGTGCAGGAGCAGATGGCTGGCACTACTGGCCAAATGGGCAGAGGCCAGATGAGCTGACTCGAGCCTCCAGCTGCACAGCTGCAAACAGTCCTGCCGGACTGCTACTGTGTGTGTGTGTGTGTGTGTGTGTGTGTGTGTGTGTGTATTTGTGTCTGTGTATATGTGTGTGTGTGTGTATTTGTGTCTGTGTGTGTGTGTGAGTATGTATTTGTGTCTGTGTATGCATGTATGTCTGTGTGTGTGTGTGTCTGTGTATGCCATGTGTGTGTGTGTGTGTGTCTGTGTATGCCGTTTGTGTGTGTGTTTGTGTTTGTGTGTGTGTGTGTGTTTCTAGTACGAGTAACATTGCTATTTGTACAACCCAACACGGTGCCTTTGAGAAGTTTACAGCAGGAAAAGCTGGGAAAAATAATAGTTTGGAAAAAAAGGTAAAAAGGTGGTGTCTGCCAGCTTGCATCTGTATTCACTTATGACTGTGAACAAGCTCATCGGGATTTGAAGATGCTGTTACTTCACTCAAGGCTTAGCCCAAGGATGTGTTCTGACCGTGCCACAGTCCATATCAAGTGGAAAGAAAAAGCAATTTCATATGTTTCAATTGCATCTGTGCAATCACAGGAAACCACTGCTTACAGTGGGACGAATAACCAGCAATCACTGTTCTGTCAAGAGCGGCTTTGAAATGCACCAGAATGTGGGAGAAGGAAGCACAAAGCCTGTGTGTCGCCGGACAAACAACAGAGAATGAACCTTCTGTCAGACACTTCCCACTCAGAATGAGGCCTTTGTCCCCCGAGATTACTCGTAAAAATGGCAACAGAAAACCTGCAGAATAGTCCATAACCACAGGGGGCAAATGGAAAACATATTTGTTTTTGATCATCGGTGATGACTTTGATATAGAGTGCATATGACCTCTGTCTTGGGTAAAAAATGAATTTGTCATCATTGATACATTATCAGTATTACCAGGGCCGTGTGTGTGCGTGTGCGCATGCATGTGCGCGCTGGTGTCTATTGTACTGAACAGTGTACGGTGGGTAACTTTGTGTATGTGTGTGTGTGTGTAGGTGCTGCATTTGCTCGCCACTGTAGACAATGGATTGGACTGGACAGTGTGTCAGTGCATGGTTAGTAGCTTTGGAATTGTGAGTGTGTGTGTGTGTGTATGAGAGTGCGTATGTATATATGTGCATGAGTCTGTGCTTCTTGTATGCATGTGTGTGTGTGCATGCATGCATGTGTAGAGGTGTGTTGTTCTGCATGCATGTGTGTGTGTGTGTGTGTGTGTTGGATGTGCATGCCACTGTACATGATGGATTGAAGGGACAAGTGGACCAGCCACAAAGAGAAAACAGTCATGTGAAGTGTGTCATCTTGATCAAGGGAGGCCATTACTTGTCCAATTTGCATCCAGCCATAGACACTGCATGAGGAACATGAGATATGATGGCTGATGTAAGCGTGTGTAGGACAGGCCATGAATCTCACAACGCCGCCATGAATCACAATTCTGCTAGTTTAGATCAAACTGACATAACCTTGAAGTGGAAAAAATAAAACATAAAACATATAGGGATCTGTCTTGATTGATGACATTGTGATATATGTGTGCATATATTGGTGGTTGTATGCGTGCATTCTAGCATATAATCAGGTTCTGAAATGAAAGATTAGGCATATCTGGGAGAGTGAGGTTTTTTTGTGGACGTCTTTCAAGTTTTATCAGGTAGTTGAACAAAGCAGGTGCTAAATGGGGTTTTACAAACATATTACACACTGTTATCATGCAAATCCAACTTCAAAAGAAAGGAAGTAATGATTGTGCAAAGACCAGAACTATTGAGATCAGTGGGATTTAAAATGCATGTAAATGTATGCAAATTAAAAATCTAAACATCTGGGAGAGATGACAGAGCAAAATCAGACAACAGAGGGGAAAATGAGAAGGGAAAAGAGCAAGAGAAAGAGAGAGAGAGAATTGCTGCTGTGATTATTTTCTGAGAGAGAGAGAAAAAGAGAGAGAATTGCTGCTGTGATTATTTTCTGAGAGAGAGAGAAAAAGAGAGAGAATTGCTGCTGTGATTATTTTCTAAATGGAAACTGAGATCTCATTTACCTTCTAAAGCATCTGGGCAGCCCTGGCACCATGCCATCGAGAAACTGTTTTTGCCCATTTGGACGGAATTTAAAAAATACGAAGATGGAAGAATTTAGGATTCATACCTTAGAGATGATAACAGAAAGGAGCAGAAATTAGATAGACAGTTGTCTCTCCAAGGACCAATAGAAACATGTTAGCATATCAATGACAAACTCACATATAAGAGGATCTTCACCTCCCAGGCACTTTGAAAAGACTTGAGATTAGGGCTTCAGCACGATCATCCATCATGTACAATCTCCCAGTAGTAGCAAGGTAGGATGTGTAATTTCCCCTATTCTGATAAGCCTAATGTATCATGCTATGACTCAATTACAAAAGGCTGTAAAAGCTATTATTAGAAATCCTCTGATCCGATATCAGCTTTTCTGACTTGACCTCTGACCTCTGCCTTCACAATAAAAACTCAGCAGTTGACCTCTGAACTTATGATTGGATGTACAAATCCAGCCCATTTCTCTTCGCTGTCTGTTTACTTTGGACCGACTCTGAGCAGCATGAAGTCATATGCACCTTTTTCCACAGCAACCAGTTTTGCCATGATATATATGGCAGACACAGGTGTTACTAATGACGTGACACTTCATTAATGTAATTAGTAACACCTGTGCTTGCCCCACTATTTCATGTCAAAATGGCCGCTGTGAAAAAGGTCTATTGAGAAGCAGTCTTACATACAGCACAGCCTCACAGCAGCAGTCCTAAATCATTACTCTACCCCACGTGTAGCAGGAGACTGTCAATATCACTCAAATTGCGACTTCAACAGTGTTTTTGTCATAATATAAGTGACTACCTTCTATTCTAACATTAATGTTTTTTTTAGCTGTCTTTTCTTTTCAGCTGTTATAAATGTTGAGTCTGTGGATATAATAATGGTTTATTGCTTTGGGATGAAGATCAGTGTGTCAAAATAATACATTTGTCGTCATTTTGAACCAGAGGCCTCATGATATCAGTAATATAAAACAGTCAACACATGTATTTCACCGAGAATATTGTCCATGAGAACATAAAACCAGCCATGCAATGAATCAATGTGGCAGTTCTCTTGGGATCGCTCTTTCATGGTGTCTTAGGATATTCCGACTTGTTTCACTGGGATGGACCTTATTCACAGCAGCCATTTTGACATGATATATATGGCAGGCCCAGGTGTTACTAATGAAATTAATTAAGGTTCTGATTGTTCTACACTTAAGCACTCCGCACATACTGTAGGCACCAATATGAGTGTGGCACACTCCACTTTCGACAATTTATGACATTAGATTCCATTGTTGTAAATACAACTCCGCACACCAGCGTCGCACTTTGCCGGCGCCATGTAGATTACCATTCAGTTCTATTTTGTCGTCGCCTCTCAATAAAATCCATTGTTTATCCAATGCTTGCCAGTTCACATTTTTAGCGCTGATGTGCGCGGCGTGTGACAGCGCACTTATGTCGGCGCCTTTTTGCGGAGCGCTTTAAAATGAACAGAGATTTCATTAACATAATTGCGTGTCACCTGTGCGTGTCATGTTAGTTTGTGTCAAAATAGCTGATGTGTGCTGCCCCCTACTGGTGAACATCGGTGCTGATGACAGAGCATAATGGGATGGGGGTGTGTGTGGGGGGGTCAAGTAGCAGAGCACTCATCAGCTAAGAGGGAACTCAAGTTCTGGCGTGGAGTCTGACAAATACTTAAGCAGCCCATTAACTTAAGTGCCTGGGCGGATGCCATGTTTGTTTGTGTTTGCCTTGTGCCAAGCGGTTGCAGCAACATCAGTGAAGGCAGAGAGAGAGAGAGAGAGGGATGTTGGGTTGCTGTTGACTACAAGTGCAGATTAGTGTACAGCACTGAACATAACATACTGTAGTGCTCACTGCACCAACACCAACGCAGGCGGAGGGAGGAGTTGGAGAAAGTTAAAGTTGAAGGGGTATGCCTCAAAGGGGCGTTGAGTTTGAATGTTTTAGCCTACTCAACTTCTTCAGCACCATCTGATGCCATTTCTCATAACATGATGCTGAAGAAGCGACTAAGGTGGTGTGTGTGTGTGTGTGGTGGGGGTGGGGGGGTATGGGGCACACACACACATCAAATGTCCTCATTGTGGATAATGTTTATGTATGTGCAGTTGTGCATGCTTGTATATATATACATGTGTGTGGCTGTGCATCTAGTGTGTGTACTTGTAGAGTATGTTTGTATGACAGCTGCACAGCTGAATGCTAGGATGCAGACCCAGATCAATGGATCCATCCTGTTGTGTCACCATGTATTAATGGAGCCTTAACTGAACGCTTTAGCAATGAGCTTGTGTTAAAGGAACACACAAGCATTTTGGGAAATTAGAGTATTTGTAAATAGGAAAATGTTAGAGTTCTTATTTTTGGGAGCTTTAGGCTAAATTGGTTCCAACCACCTCAATGAGCTATGCTTAGCTAGGCTAACGGTGGGTGTGTCAGACTTAGTTACAGCACGCACAGAGACGAGAAGGGTATGTATTATGTCATCTAACTCTGGGGGAGAGGGGAAAATAAACGAATTACCCAAAATGTTGCGGTGTTCCATTAAACAATGCCTTGGCCCAGGCATACAGGGAAGTACACTCCCACACATCAGAGCAAGCTTTTGTTCAATGACGCAAATGTCCATTTTTGCGTTCTGGAGTGCTGGAGCAGATGTATGGGGTCTGATAGTCAGTGTGCTGTTGAAGCGGCCATATGTGGGGAAGTGTGCTTAAAAATACAGAGCTGAAAACTGCAAACATCTGTTAATATACAGTATATTGAGTTCTTTGTTGTTTACAACCAACCCTAGGTTGAAAACATGCATGTGACGTGTTGATGTACAGTATGAGCAGATGATAGATAGATAGATACTTTATTGATCCCCAAGGGGAAATTCAGGGGGTCTCAGTAGCATACACAGACATCACACACAACATGCACTTACAGCAGAAATGGTAAATATAAGTATAAGTATAAACATATAACCAAACTCCACTGTACAATAGAGACAGTAGGAGATAAGAAAAACTAACAAAACTAAATACTAAATATACTATATAAATTAAATGTAAAAAATCCAGTGTGCTTGAGGGTGATCAAGCATGAGACACTTGTAGTGACAGGGCCTGTAGTTCTGTGTGCATGGTGAGGTGCTCAAGAGAGTGAGTGTCATGGTGAAGGTGCAAAAGTAGTTCAACAGTAGTCCTGTAGTTCTGTGTGTATGGTAAGGGGCTCAAGAGAGTGAGTGTCATGGTGAAGGTGCAAAAAGTAGTCCAACATTAGTCTAACAGTGCAACAGTGCAATAATAATAATAATAATAATAAGCAATGATTTTATAAAAACAAATTACAAGCAATGATTTTATAAAAACAAATTACACCCCCAAATTCCTTGATGTAGTGAAAATGCACCACTGTTTGTATGCGAGGCACTCGAGTCCAACAATATACTAACATCCATAGGTATAATACAGTATATTCATGACAAATATGATTTACATATAAATGTGTTCACACATCACAAACACTCCTACACACACACACACACACACACACAAGATGACAGTTAAAGGTGTGTATAAGGTGTGTGTGAGTCAGCTGTCTGAACTGTCTGGATGGAGCATCATCTTTGACATGGGCCTGCTTACTGAGGGTTTTTGAATTTGTTCTTGGGAATGATACACAGAGAAATGCTGACAAGTGTCTGTCTCTTCTCTCTCTCTTTCTCTCTCTCTCTCTTTCTGTCTCTCTCTCTATCTCTCTCTTCCTCTCTCTCTCTCTTTCTGTGTGTGTGTTTGTGTAGGAGAGGGATATATTTTATATATATTAAACGAGAGAAAGTGAGAGAGACTGAAAGCATCAGCACACAGTCTGAGCATGTAACCGGAGAGGAGTTCTCTTAGCAGGCCAAGAGTGTGGGCACATTGCCTTAGGCGCTGTATTTGGTACAGAGGTCAATTATTTCTAATAATAAATTTTATGGACTCTTAAATGGAGTACTGCAACTGATTGTAAAACCCTTCATCTTTTGAACACATCAGTCATTTTTACACCCACATTTTTTATCTTAAGATCTTGCTAGTGTGAGTGTGTGTGTGTGTGTGTGTGTGTGTGTGTGTGTGTGTGTGTGTGTGTGTGTGTGTGTGTGTGTGTGTGTGACAGAGAGGGAGAGAGAGAGAGAGAGAGAGAATATGTGTATTATCATTTTTTATGCTGAACCCCAATTGTAGGCACATTCTGGGTCCCAACCAACCCAATGCTCTTATCACTTTGCTCTTATCACTTTGGTCTTAATGAGCAACACACTGACAAGAGATAGCCACCAAGTGACAATTCAGAGGGCTTAACACAAAACCTTAAGGTCTCTCTTTTCTGTTCAATTACCCTATGAGTCTCTGATTGTAGCTCCATTATCTAAAGAGGATCCCTCACAATTACACAGATTCAGATAGAAGATTAAGGATAGAATTATCCTTAAATACTAATGGATTCAGGGTGCTTGGTCTCCTTCAATTGACTGATTTGCCACGCTGTTCTTCATTTGTTTTTTGGTGTTTTCTGTTTGCTTTGATATGCTTTTCCAGCTTGCTTGTTATTGTTGTTGATGTTAATGAGTTTGGAAAACTTCAAGTGGAAGGAGACGGAACTCATTAAAAGAAAAAAAAAAAAGAAAAAAAAACACACACAACAGCTGTGTAATCACCAATAAGATTTTCTTTAAAAAGAACTAATTTGATGTGTTATGTTTTTTTGTGTGTGCTTTTAGTTGTAATAAGCATGACGAAAGGCAGACTTTAAGGAGGCTAAATGGAAGTGCTTGTTAAGATTCAACCTTGTTTAAAGAGTTAAAGGAAACACCAAAAAAAAACACCACAGACACAGCCCTTACTGTAGGTCTATGGGGAAAACATTAGCATCCTTTTTTACAGCATAATTATGCTCGCTTGCTCACTGAAGTGTCTCACCCTTCCCTCCTCTTCTCTCCCCTCCTCTTCATCTAGGGTTGCCAACTTCCTCAACCCCAAATGAGGGACACTTCACTTCCAATGTGGGACCCCCCCCCCCCCAAAAAAAAAAAAAAAATATATATATATATATATATACAGTATATATATATTTTTTTGAATGCTAATCAAATGGTGATAATGACACTTCTTAAGAAATACTACCGATTTGATGCTGATGGTGGACTGTCACTTTAAGAGCATTGTCTATGCATAATATTTTGCCAGCTCCATTCAAATATAGCCTATGGCTAGTCGTCCACAAACTCTAACATTGTTTGTGCCACATTTAGGCATATAGCACAATATTAACAATGATAAGTATATTAAGTTGGTATAAACAACCTTCATTCCTGTGGAAATAGAAGCATGTAATGATGCTAGCTTGATATTTTCTGTTTGCAATTAAAATTGAATTATGAACCGATAGCCACCTATCTGAGTGGAAAGTGTTTCAATTGGCATAGCCTATTCATGTAAATGCTTAGTTTAAGGGAAACGGATTATTGAAGACTTCAAGACTCACCAATTCAATTCCATTACACAAGGGCAGAGACCACTCTTCATATTCTATCACAGTCCAAATAACAGTGCCTGCAGCCTATGTCATAGTGCCCTCACATTTTATAAATGGTCAGTAGGCTATAGCCTAGTGTTAACCGGATAACTCCGCAATCTCCTTGCATTGTTTTTGTTGTTCTCATGATTTCCTTTTAAAAGTGTCTTATATTAAAAAGATGAAATCAATTACCAACAATGACAAGCCAGCTAGAAACTTCCACCCTCTCTCCCTCTCGTTCGCAATTAAAACGAGTAGCATAACGTTCAAGTTAGATCTGGTGCATAGGCTAACAAAGACTGAGAGGACCCAAAAAAGATGTAAGATGCTGTTGCTGCATATTGACATTGTAATCATTCTCTAAGAAGAGTGAAAAGCAGTTTGCAGTAAAGCTTCTCTGGCTAAATTGTGGTGCCCCTTCTGTCCCTTGGTGTCGTGCGCACAGTGCGAGATGCGCGTGGTTGCAGCGGCACTGGACACTTTGTTCCAGGTGCGTTTACAGTAGCCTACTATTGACAAGTTAACAAGGCCGATGAGCTGTGATTGAAAATCAGGACTGGAGCTGTCCTGACGGGACAAATAAAAATCACCCAAAATACGGGATGTCCCGCACAATTCGGGACGGTTGGCAACCTTATCTCCATCCTCTTCCCTCCTCTTTACTCCTCTCCTTTCCTCTCTTCTTCTCTCCCCTCCTCTCCTCTCCTCTAACTCCTCTCCTTTTCTCTTCTCTCCCCTCCTCTCCACTCCTCTCTCCTCCTCTCCTATCCCATTCTCCTCTCCTCCCCTACCCTCCTCTCCTCCCATTCTACTCTCCCTTCCTCTCCTCTCCTCTTTACTCCCCTCCTCTCCTCTCCTCTAACTCCTCTCATTTTCTCTTCTCTCCCCTCCTCTCCTCTCTCCTCCTCTCCTATCCCAATCTCCTCTCCTCCCTACCCTCTTCATCTCTCCCCTCCTCTCTCCTCCTCTCCTCTCACATTCTCCTCTCCTCCCCTCCTCTCCTTTCCCCTCCTCTCATCCTCTCCTCTCCCATTCTACTTTCCTCTCCTCTTCCCTCCTCTCCTCTCCTCTGCTCATCTGAGATACGGGGTGAAGTGCAGAGCAGAACAAAGGCTTGCTCTACACACCGCCTGGCGTCGGGCTACACTAATCTCTTCCCTGGGAATCTTTCTTGACAGGTAGGGAGAGACAACTCCAGAAACATCATGCTAAAGGCTCCTCCTCCACACCCTCTCAGCTGGGTGTATGACAACTCATTTAAGACTCTGCTAATGAGTGCTCTGAATTGGAATCCAGTTAGGGAACAGTTTAGTTTAAATACAGTGTTTAAATGCTGAGTACTTTTTTTGTTCTTATTACACTCATTACTTGTGTTAAAATGGCGTTAAGGGGACACTGAAGTCCTAATAAGTGTGAAATATATTCAAAAATTAGCTGCAACAGACAGAATCTGGAGCAAATAATTTCATTGTCTAATGCAGTGGTATTCACATTTTTTTTGCCATTCCCCATTGGAGACCCCATCATCCCAGCAAAATAAAACTGTAACGTTTAAATATTATTTTGCATTGTGGTTGTTACATTTTAAGGTTGTATCAGCGATGGCAGGGTAACGTCACTTCTGTTGATGTTCAAACAAAACAGAGAGCTAGCTCGCTACTCCCTCCCCCTCCCCCCGTGCAATTGAAACTCTCCATCTCGTTGGTTATTAGTTGGAACCCTTTAGAGTATTTTGCTTTTGAGTGGTTGGCAACTAGCCTAGAAATCTAGACGCGCCCCTAGCGGCAGAAAATTACATTTGCTGCCAGGGCTAGTCTAGCAACTCTCCGTTGGCTTGTGAGCTTCAGAAATCGAAACTCAATCAGGCCAATGAAATCGTGTATAGAGTCGTTAGGTGGGCTTAACATAATGATTGATGGCAGAGTTGCAACGGTTTGGTTTGAATTCCCTGCTACTTGAAAACAAATAAGATGGATGTTGCTGTTGGCGAACAGTGTGACACGAGTTAAGCTTTTATTAAGTTGGCAAACGTTTGAACTAGCCAACTAGCTCTGCTGGTGGGAAACACATAGGACTCATAGCGCTGCCCCTGTCCTATTGCGTGCAGAGGGAATTTGAAAGACAACTGATTATCCCGCCCCTCGGACTGAGCACTGCGAACGGTGAGTGCCCAGACCCTACATTTTAATGTTGGCAACACTTGTTGTTAGCAATTGTTTTTTGTGTGCCGATCTCAGAGCCTAGGCTGCCTACAGAGACGCGTTTTTTTGACGGCCTGCTTATGGGGCGGGCAGCTAGCGGATCGTTAGGACAGATTATCCACAGACCATTTAATTCAAGCTCATAGCACATTACACAAGTAGGGCTAACAGTCCACAAGACATTATAAATGTGGGTTTTTCCGTTGTGCCATTTTGTGGAGGGAGTAAATCTCCACAGTAAAACTGTGCTCTTCAACGAAGTGCCTTATCAGACATATCGAGCAGGCAGAGCTGCTTTAGAGCTTGTGGCGTAGGCGATGGCTAATTAACAGTGAGAAGCCCTGGAGCCACCCCTGGCTAATGGCTGATCCCATGCGGGAGCAGTGCTGCTCTTGGCTGAGGACTGCTGGCCTTCATCTTATCCCTTCTGAAATCCACCCAGCTTCACTCATTGACTCCACTCCATATACTGATTTCCTCTCTCTCTCTCTCTGTCTCACTTCTTTCCATCTCTCTCTCTCTGACTCTCTTCTCTCCTCCCCTGTAAACCCTTTCTCTCTTTTCACATTCTTTACACTGAAGGATCATGGAATCAAAATCTATTAAGAGGCTTAAAGGTACTGTTTGTATTGAAATTCAGCTGAGCTCACGTGCCTTGAAGGAGGGTAGTGGAGGAGGTGGGGGTGCTGCTGATGGGTTGCAGTGGGTGGGAGGGTGGGTGGAGTGGATTGGCCATTACTGTCGATGGCTTTAAACGATCCGTGGGAATGCACACATTTATGAATCAGCCACGGTCCAGTGCAGAGGAGGGGTTGATCACCCCCGCTGTGCTTTTTGCCCATTGCAGAGATTTTTAACATCTGCATTACTTTCACCTAATGCACCCAACGCATCCAAAGCACACTCCACTGAAGAAGCAATGGACCGCGCTGAAGTGTTTTTTTCCCTCTCTGGCTGCATGAGTCATCAAACTGCTTGTGTTTGAAAGTTCAGCATGACAGGGCCACAAGATAGTAAAGATATTTATTCCATGAACACTTAAAACACATAAAATTAAAACGCTGGCAGAATGATTTTATGCACTGGTTGTGCAGGGAAACTTGCGGGGTGGGTGTGTTGAGAACTTATGAGTATGGTACCCACAAATGTGTACCCCCTGTCAAACCCTGTTGGTGGTTGGGTTTGTTATAACATGGTTTATTGCAGTTTAATTGCATCATATTTACCAGTCCACACACACACACACACACATTAACACACACACTAGTCCAGGACATTTGTTTCATCACACATCACAAGTGTCCTTCGGGCTCATGTTAATATGTACGCTAAGCTGACCAGAGCCTGACTGGGAGCTCTGCTGTAATCACGGCGAATCAGAGCTTCCCCAGTCACTCACTCCCACTAACTGGCCCAGGTAATTGGCTCAGGGTCCAGGGAACATCCACTACACTGTCCACTCACCACAACTACCCATGTGCAATTACAGCTTCATCTTTCATAGCGTAATTCTCTCAGAATTTCAGTATTTCACAGCAGCTGGTTCTAGTCACTAAGAAGGAAATGAGCTGTCCTCTCTTCTCCATGAGACCCAGGGGACGCTGGATGGTCCAAAGCCTTCGTTCCTCAGATTGTATCACTTTTAAACTGCTGACATGAGAAGCCAAGCCTCGGCTGATTGCATGTGAAAGCACTTCTCCCGGAGCTGGTGATGGAGCCTTCAGGGAGCAGATGAAGAGGTGGGCGTGGGGGTGGGGTGGTGATGGTGGTGGGCGTCTTGAAGCACATTAACCCACACAGAGTAGAATTTGGCCTGGACAAGCAACGTATCAGATGCCCTCTGATGCTGGATCTTATTCTGTGTGATTGGAATCGTGGCTCTTTTTTAAAAAATGTTTCAGATACATGCCATAGTGTTTGAAATCATGGCTTTTTAAAATATATATATATATGTTTTATATACAGTACATGGCAGAGTGTGGTGCTGACTCATATCGAGGCAAACTAATCTTTATACATACTGTACATACATAAATACATACATATTTACAAGATTAATGTAGATATATGCATTAATATACACATAAACATTCAGATGGAGTTCATGTAGAGATACATATGCATACTGTACATTTACATACACATACACATTTTCATTTACATAATACACACACATACAGTAATACACACCCATATTCTGTACAAATACTCGAACACACATACCGATACACACATAGAAACTGTGGCTGTGTCTATTGGACAGCTCTCTCAATCCTGTGGCCTCTCTCTTTGCAGTAGCTAGTAAGACTATTCCAACCGTTCATCTGCAGACTGCTGATCACATAGACCACTGTCCTCTGATGCCTTCCTCCTTTAAGTCCTTCCTTACTTACTACTCATCTCCTTGGACATGTCTCTTCATTCTAACACACAACTTGCTACTCGTCTCCCTGGGCATGTCTCTTCATTCTAACACACAACTTCCTGGGCATGTCTCTTCATTCTAACACACAACTTGCTACTTGTCTCCCTGGGCATGTCTCTTCATTCTAACACACAACTACTCGTCTCCCTGGGCATGTCTCTTCATTCTAACACACTGCTTATTTAATCTTTCCTATTTGGTCACTAATCTAAAACCTACATATTCACAGCACAAAGGCTGAATGTGGCCATTCTCTCTCTCTCTTTGTCCTTCGTGTACCCGTTGCTCTCTCTTTCTCTCTCTCCTCTCTCTCTCCTTCCTTCATGTACCCGTTGCTCTCTTTCTCTCTCCATCCTTCATGTATCTGTTGCTCTCTCTCTCTCTGTAATTGGAGTCAGGACTGAGTCATTTGTTCTCCCCATGCAAAGGTCAAGAAGTGTCTTTACACACCAGCCTGGCTTTGACAAGGTGCTGTGGTATACTCCACCTGTGCATCCCCAACAACACACACACACACACACACACACACACACACACACACACACACGGGATGTACTCTCTCCCCAGAAAGTAGACTAATGACGTTGTTGGCACAATATGCCAGATCTGCAGCTTTTATTTTGTAGCGCAATTAATCTCTCTTCGAAGAGGTCATTTTCAAAGTAAAGTACACTATCAAATGTGTAATGTGTTCTTTGTAATTATTATTCGAATTATCATTGCTATGATGACAACATTTGGTTATTCTTTGGTACTAGACAAATAGAGTTAGCAATCAGGAAGTAGTGATGAGGACAAAATCATTAAAACTTTTGAAATATTCTTCAAAACACTTCAGTTAAACCAATCTTATTATGAGTGTAGAGTGTGGCCAGATTTATTAGCAAAGTTCTGCATTGTGTTTGACTCAAACATTTGCTCTCCATGCTGTCGGATTTCTGTCTTCTTCTGTGCCTTGTTTTGGTCAATATTCTCATCTCAACTTCACCTCACAATGACTCCCGGTTTGATCTCTCTGTTTAATTGTTCAATGTGGTGGGAAAGCTGGCAAACGTTTTGGGAAGAGAAATCTATTAAACCCTTTTGACAGCTCTGATCCTTTTTCTCCGTAGATCGGCCAGACATGGCAGACCTGGTTAATCCCTGACCATTCTGACAAGGCTGCTGTCTGCAGGGCTGAACAGAGAACCCAGATGGCCGCTGTAAGTATCCCCTGTGCTTGTTCACTGCAGTTTTTCAGTTAATTAATTTCCTGCATTAGGGAGACGGTGCCAAGGTTGTATGAAGCTATGTTTGCATTTGAAGACATTTATGCAAGAACAGTGCTAGATACTGGATAGAAGTCCAGACTTCTTCTTGACATAAAAAATGGTGATAAGGTCCGCGTCATGCTGAAGGTCCACGTCTGGCATAGCATACAAAACAGACATGCATGCCAATTCTCTCAATTCTCTTGTACTATATTAAAAGCAACTTTAACTTTTGTTGGCCTTTCAATTGTCTTACTTTCACTTTCACGTCATCCACTTAAACTTTCCTACTTAGTAAATTTGACCAATCTTCCATAGCCTACGTGCACAAGTAGTTTGAGTAGAACTACTGATCTTCTCCGACCAGGGGGTCGTTTCTAGAAAGCATCGTTTGCTAACTTGCGTCGCAACCTTGGTAGTACGCTCCATCGTTCTTGGATTTGGTGTTTCTAGAAAGGGTAGTGCGAACTCTCAATCGCAAACAAGGACGCAAAGTTTGGTCGTTTGAACTACTGCCCCTAGGCAGTCGCACTTGTGTCGTTCCTTGGTAGTTCCTGTTGGTGTCCGGAGCGCCTAACCAAAAATCACAACCGCCTAACCAAAATTTGCGAAGTGGATGTTTATCTCGTGACTCAATGATTGATCTATCCTGTAGCTTAATTTGGATTAAGACACTGACTCCCCTACTTGGCTCATTCTTGCTATTTATGTTAATTCAAGTATTGCCTTGCTTTTAGTACTATAATCTTCACAGACCCTGCATCAGCAGTGACAAATGGTGTAGTGGCTAAAGCAGACGACTTATTATCCCAACGTTGTAGGTTCGATTTTCTGATGTGAGATTTTCCTCTTTCTTCTCGCTACCTGCAGGTGAACTAGTGTGACACGTAGATTCAATTGTTTTTGACTGATATATTGAACCTATGGTCTCTCGATGTAGAGTAATTATATACATAAATATGTATGGTCAAAACCTATTGTCTCGTAGGCCTACTCTTACTCAGAGATGAAAAGAAGAGAGAGGATGCGAACTTCGGCCGAGCGCGCAGTGCACCGACGCGCTGCCGTTAAGCCACGGGACAGTTGATAATCTATGGGATACCCAGTAATTTGTCCAGGCTATGTATTTTTTCCAACATAGATATTTAACACAAATAATGACTCATATTGGTCTGCTTAAGTTAACTGTTTTATTTTATATGCTTGCAATAGGTTTAGGTTTTGGCTGATGTAGGCTAATGACAATGCCAGCATTAGAAAAATGTGGACATAGGCCGTGACAGAACATTTCTAGGGGGTGGGGTATTACACGTTTCCACTGTTTCCACCAATGATATGTATCGCTGCATCATCAACAACGTTGTTGGAACTACGGTGTTCGAACATCGGAGGTAGCGAATTGCGACACAGGTACGATGCATTCTGGAAACAGGTGTAACAGTGTCGTTGTTTGGTCGCAAGTTACGTCGTACCATGGTGGTTGAGCAACGTCGTTGCTAACTTTTCTAGAAACGACCCCCAGTGCAGGCACGGGGGCGGGGGTGGTGATGGTGGTGGGTGGGGGGCGTCTTTAAGCACATTAACCCACATATGTAGAATTTGGCCTGGACAAGCAACGTATCAGATGCGCTCTGATGCTGGATCTTATTCTGTGTGATTGGAATCGTGACTCTTTTTTTTAAATATGTTTCAGATACATGCCATAGTGTTTGAAATCATGGCTTTTAAAATATATATATATATATATATGTTTCATATACAGTAAATGGCAGAGTGTGGTGCTGACTCATATCGAGGCAAACTAATCTTTATACATAAATACATACATATTTACAAGATTAATGTAGATATATGCATTAATATACACATAAACATTCAGATGGAGTACATGTAGAGATACATATGCATACTGTACATTTACATACACATACACATTTTCATTTACATAATACACACACATACAGTAATACACACCCATATTTTGTACAAATACTCGAACACACATACCGGTACACACATAGAAACTGTGGCTGTGTCTAATGGACAGCTCTCTCAATCCTCAATGTGGGGGTTGGGGGGGGGGGAGTGTGGGTGCTGGCGTCTTGTTTGTGCGATACACTACTTATGGCAGAGCTGACAACTAGCATCGCTACAAGCCATCCTCCTTGGCTTTAAAAAAACATTTCAAGGGCCCTTTGGTAATTGCACTGAGAATACAAGAGTATATACTTATACTGTTTTACTATTGGACCAGTAATACCTATCTTCATGCAGGCTGTCAGACTGTTGCCCTGCAGACTGTTCCGCAAGTATGTCCTGATCTATACACCGAGAGTGAATGAAGTTTAAATTATTTTAGAGTTTTGTGTAATATGGATGGAATTTGAGTGCTGAGCGCTTTTTAATTTAGAGGCCAGAGCGGCCGCTTTGTTCCGCTCCAATACCGCTCACACCACGAGTCTGAGGCATGCACAAAACCCACCCAGAATTCATGTCTTCCTAATAAAAGCAAGACCGTTAAATTTCAAAAATATTGGCCATAGTAGCCTAAGTTCGTGGATGGGGATGGAGTTAGCTAAATAATTTAGAAAGCATACTCGTAGCCAATTTGTCAGTCTTGCCCGTCCGATTAGAGGGCTTGCCTTCGTTTAAGCTCACCATCTTAAAAAGACGCGCAAGTCAACACTGCGCTGAGAGCAGGTGGCTGTTTACTCGGCCGCTCCTCCGCTCAAATTCACGTCAGGTCACTCCGCTCAATTTCGCTCCCTGCTCCACTTAAAAATCATCCTGCTCCAGTGAAATCACTCCATGCTCGCTCCAATTTAAAAGAGGGAGAAATAATCTACAAGACGAATTGTCACCTTAAACAGAAAACTTAAATCCCAAAGAACGCTTGACAACGTTAATACACATAAGCCTAAAACTAAAGGGATCAGTGGTATTAATTGCCTAAAGGGTACAGGCTTAGCATCCAAGTTTTACTTTAACCTTCTACTTGATATGAAGCATATTCAAATTGCTCACGTTTTTCTTTGCTCTCCGTCACACAATCATGTTTCCGCGAAATGTGTCCTCTTAGATTCCAAAATGAATCTTTACTCACTGAAAGTGTGTCACCATATGGTTATTCTTGCTCTACATTGTTAGTATTTAGTTGTTTGTAGGAATAGTACACTTATGACTTATCACTTTCTTTTCTAACAGTAGCGTAGCCAGAAATGTTCAAATGGGTGGGCACAGAAAAAACGGGAGGGTAAAGCGAATTTGATTGAACATAAGAGAGGCCTAGATTAGATACGCCTGTTTACCCGATTAAAGTGAAAGTTTGATAAATACCCCGTACACTTGCGTTCGCTGCGTATCTGCGGGTTGGCCATGGCGCGGATAACGCTATGTTCGCAAATGTACGTACCTCAGAGTATTCAATAAAGACATATTTTTTTCATGATCATCTGCAGAAGACACACACACACACGCACACACACACGCACACACACACACACACACATACACACACACAGCCAGCCAGCCACAAAACCATCCAAGTCAAGGTCAAATCATTTCTCTTGAACTGACAGGAGCTGTGCTGCTGTGCTTTGCTAAACTCATACACCTGACCCCCACCTGAAACACACACACACACACACACACACACACACACACACATACCCTTTCATCTGCACCTCTGGTTCGGCCTGCTGGGCCGGCTGACACATCTCTCCCCCGGGCGGCTGACAGGCCCCAAGGCCAGAACATGGCAAAGCAGAAAATGAAGTCTGGGTCCACCGCGTCGCCCGAAAGCTTGTATGTGCAGAACTGCTGGGGCAACTGGAATTCTAGAATGTTTTGAGGTGAGATGGCGGTGGAGTGGAGTGGGGTGGGGTAGTAGGACAGAGTGAGATGTCCGCTGTGTCCTCCACTGAGGGGCTGTGCTTGTCATTTGAGGGGACGCTGCTCTGAGCCAGTGGTGCAGTGATTGCTGATCCTGCTGCCTGAGACAGGCCCATCACTGCCTGGCACAGACACACATGCATACACACACGCGTGCACACAGACACACACACGCACACACACAGGGTTAGCAGATCGGCTCTTCTACTGAGCTACAGTAGATTTTTTTAGTTTTTAGTTTTTGCAGATCCTATCACATGTCCATCAGAAAGCAGTCAACATGTGCATGCATGCGTGTGTGTGTGCGTGTGTGTGTGCATGCGTGTGTGTGTTTGTGGGTGTGACGAGTGAGTGTGTGTGTGTGGGTGTGACGAGTGAGTGAGTGAATGTGTGTGTGTGTGTGTGTTAAAAAAAGAAAGAAGAGAGATAGAAAGTGAAGTGTCTGTAATAAAGAGTGAAAAAACAGATGGAGTTTAGTAATGTATCTTGTTATGATGCACCATGACCAAAGTCTTTCTTGCCTCTCACCACTTGCCTTTCAGTATTCATGGCCCTGATGGACCACACAGACTATCTAAACCGTAACTCGCTGTAGATGGACTCCTGGCTGTATAATGTCATAGCCAAAGAAAGGAGTTCAGGTGATGATGTGTTTACGGTGAAAAACAAAAGTTCCTCCCAAAAGTTTCCTATTTTTTTTTTTAATAGGTGAGAAGAAGTTATGTCCATCCACACAGCGGAAAACTGTTTATGAATGCTAATCTATGTGCATCTTGAGAAGCGTGATTTATTAGGTTCCAGGCGTGTCGTGTCTCTTTCTCTAGGAACTCTACTTTTTCCCCTCCTGTCTTCAGCAGTTGCTGTCAGAGTCATTCATCATCATTACTGCTGGCAAAAGCTCCTCATGTGCTGAGTGAGAGGCTGCCACACCAGACAGAAGTCTCTCAGTGAGGAAAAGGGGGGGGGGGGAGTTGGGGGGAGGTTGAAGTTTCTCCTTCATTATTACAGAGAATTAAGTGAGAAACTGCTCTCTCTCTCTCTCTCTCTCTCTTTCTCTGTGTGTGTGAGGACAAGATGGAGAACAAGAACGAGAGAGTGTGAATATGAGTAAGAGCAATGAAGATAAGGGAAGAAAGAGAAAGATGGTTGACTCACTCTTATGTGGCTCTGCTGGTCTTTTATAGCATGGAAAGCCACTTCCTTGAAGACAATCACTCAGACTTATAAAGCCCCCTATCATTCTCCTTTCTATCCCTCCCTTTCTCTCTCTCTCTCTCTCCCTCTCTGTCTCTCTCTCCCTCTATCTCCCTCACCCCCCCCCCTCTCCTTCTCTGCTGTCTGCCCTCTACATCCTCCTCTTCTAGCTCTTTGTGATTCTCCTCTGTGATTCTCCTCTTCCAGCAGTGTGGATTCTCCTGTCAGTCCCAATCACCACGGAAGCAATAACAATCCAGTCAGCGTTTACTCAAGTGTATAGAGATTCTGATTTATTTATTATTTTACATCCACAGACCCTGAGAGTGTTGCTCGGGCTCTCTCTCTCTTCGTCTCTCCCGATCTTCCCTCTCCTCTGATTGGAGTGATAAGAGACAGCTGTTCTCAAGGCCGTTCTGGGACCAATCAAAGGCAAGCGCAGCGCAAACAATCCCCCTCAGATCCCTCATAGACTAGATCTGAGGCATGTCCATCACTGAATCATGTCCTCCAAGACAAACACACACACACACACACACAGACAGGCAAATAGACACATACACACACACACACACACACAAACACACACAAACCCAGTTCATTTTAAGACTGACATGTTTACAAAAGGTCTTTGTATAAAAGCAGACAACAGCTATTGAGGCAGAAAAGGCACCTGAAGCACAATGTTTTGACCTGTGTCATGTTTCAAGAGAGGGTAAAGGCAAGCTGAGTGGGCTTTCCTGCGGCAGAAATTCTGGTAGAAAGATGAAGATGTCCCTTCACACAGGCAGTGGTGAGTGGAGGTGATGGCTACATGTCACCTAAGATATGGCTGGAGCAGTACTTCAAAGGACAGGTGCCCAGTGCCCAGGGAATGATGGGGGTCACCTTGCAATTATCCTGCCCACGAAAGGGCTATCGCTCAGTCTGGTCCACCACCATCTTCCAGAAGAAAGCCAGTCTGGATGCATGCTCTATTTTGTGCAGACACACAGTCACACACGCACACACACACGCGCACACACACACACACACACAAGCACACACACACACTCACTAGCTGTTTTGTCTGAACAACAAAGCATTGTTGGGAGTTTTGTCTGTTGCCCCTGTGACTGGCACGCTGGCATGGCGTGCCGGTGGCTCCTCTGAATGGGCGGTCCCAGGTAGAGATGCCCAGGTAGAGATGCCCAGGTGCTCCTCTCTCTCTCCCTGACCACCCGCTCTGCCACTGCGCTGACAAGGTCACATGTCAGGCCCACATAAAGGAAGGCTCATCACGGGTCTCATGGTTTGGAAGGGGTTTTCTTTTTTCCGTCTCGATTTGCTCTAGGAAGATAACTGCTCATTTTGGAGACAGTCGTGCCTATTTAAGCCTGAGTCTAATTTTATATTTTAGATATTTTTGAATATTGAAAGAGGCTGAATTGAACACATTTTCACTTCCTAAAAGTTTTATTTTGTTGTTGTTGTATTGTTTTTATTTGTTTTGCTTTTTTCAAATAAAGTGATGTGCTCAGAATTTGGATGTAGTATAATTTATAAACTTAAGATTCAATTAATATACACATCGCCAGTTAATGACAATATTACGTGCTAGGTCTAGTATTTTTGGAAACAAATATTCATTATCATAGCAGTCACTCAAGTTGGGTCATTTTGGGACTCTACACTTTTCTTTCTGAACTACCTTTGTATCTTTGTTTGTGTATTCAAGGCACACTCACCCTGAGATGAGTCTTGAAGGTAATTGTCAGGGCTGGATTATGATTGACGGGCCAAAATAAGAGGCTTACCTTATCTCCACGTTACGAAGGGATGAAAAAGAAAGGGATGATTATGATGCGGGGAAACAAGAGAGGAGAAGAGGACAGGAGGAGGAGGGGTGCACAGACAGAATATACCCAAATGAGGTGATGATATATTTAAGCAATATAGCACGAGTGAGGGGGTTGGCCATGGATATTCCCACGGGTGTTGTTCGGCCGTAGCCACGAGGCCGGAGGCCGAGTGGAGCAGGCAACAACAGCCGTGGGAATATCCATGACCAACCCCACGATCACGAGTGCTATATTGCTTTTATACAACAATTCTACCACAAACTAAATAATCTGAAAACACCCCAATATTGTTTAAAAATGTTAATTTCGACATCGTTCTTACGCATCAAAAAATAGTTCCATTTTCAATAGACAGCGTCTTGGTTACTAGGTAACCAACATTCCAGATCCCTCGTTACGGGTCTTTGTGGTTTATGTGTCTTCTTGAAAGAAAATTTGAAAGTCGGGATGAAATCACATTCATATCTAGGTTTGCTGCATGCATGTTACAAAGACACTGGGCCATATCATGTAAGGGACATGGTACTGCAAAAAAACGGAAACATAGCCTACATTGCAGAACCACTCAACTTTATGAATTTATGGTGAATAAATGTTACACTACTGTGCACAGCCTGACGTGACGATGCTAGCACGTTAGCAGCGGTTAGCTAACTATGCTAACGTTAGTTATCTACACGTCTCCTCCAAGTGACAATCATATTATAATATATACACAATGCTGGCAATGCTGAGAACAATTAGCATCCTCATTTATCTTACTTACATTAAGTTGACTGTGTGGCTTAATCCACAGATGTGGTGAAGCACTGTTTCGTTATGGTTTGCTAAGGAGTTACCCATTGCTTGAAATAGTGGAGAGCTGGGATGAGAACATTGTGTCAAATCTTCGCATTGTATAGCGGAGTGATTTATTATTAGCTGTGCAAAGTCTGAGTTGAAATGTCCAGGGATATTCCAACTCATGGAACGTCTCTCGGCCAATCAGAAACAAATAAATAGTTACATAGAACCCAATTGTTGTATAACACCTATCATTTCACCTCAATGCAGCTGACATCCACACATTCCCTCAGCCAGCTGATAAAGCAGAGCTGCATTCATTTTTTAATGGCCTGACAGCACAGGGAGTCCATGGAATTAAACCATTACTTTGTAGCTGACACTAATGTGGCCTTTCCAGGCTGATAGCATGACCAGACGCTCTCCTGTTGGGCCTGTGGGGTGAGAAGCAGGGGAGACTGAAGGGTGAGAGAGTAGAGGGTTCTTATAGACCCTTTCATGGAATTTTCATTATCAGCATCATAGTTGGCCCCACAAGACTTCCTTTTTAACATTCCATATGTTATCTTAACCCTTAAAGGTGTAGGTTTTTGAACGTTCTAAGTTCCGCAACAATTGAAGGTTCTAAAATTCTATGTTGAATTCAATGAACCCAGATATTCTTTAGAACGTTCATTTCTCAACATTCCCGTCACACTGGTGTGACGGTACTCCTTTAAGGGTTAAAGGTCCAGTATGTAGGAAATAATGGAAAATAAACTGTAACCATTCCAAAAACGATCACCATATGTTATCAGAGAGTAAGGAAACATGATGAATTGAAGCAATGGCTTATTTGACAACATTACTCTAACCCGTAAAACCCCGTAAAACACATGAAAAAAATGAATTACGGGCGGAATCTCTTGGAATTTTCGTTTATGTTTTGAACGATTAATTCTAGAGTAGCGTATTAATAATGGGCTAGCGCGTCCTCCTATTTGGGTTGCCAAATTAGCAAAGGCCAACTGTCAACAGCTGTCAGTTAGTCATGAACGCCTACGAGAGGCAAGCACATTTCCAAAATTAAAACAAGAAACAAATTAAGTGGACATCGGAGGAGCTTCCTGAGATGGTGACGTCTTTGTCAAACGAAGAATATCAAGTCTGACGCAGAACTGGCCATATTTCTCCACAACAGGTAGCCTAGGCTAAACTTCATCTGCATCGCTAACTTCAGCTAAATATGTTACTTGGTTAGAGAGGTATTTTTTGTTTTCACTGTTTCCGTAATGTGTAGCTGGGTCATGGCTGGAGAAACGTTAAAGCAGCTGTCAACTAACGTTAGCTAAGTCTTCATTACATCTGGCAACCCAGAAGAGGCTCGCGTCTGGTAGTCTTGAGAACGTTCACCAGTGTTTTGATTTTGGCCTACAGAACATTCGGTAACAGTCCTACAAATCGCACCTTTAATGCAGAGGAAGTAGATTGGGGCCCAAATAGAATGTTCAAGCATTGTTTTTGTTTACCTTGTTGAAAGGGTCCATATGGAGGAGCGCTGGGAAGGAGCATCCTGTAGGCACAAGAAAAAATACCCTCTGCATGGAGTTAGTGACGGAGGGAGACCCCGAGGGCCGTGCCTCGTTTCAAACTGGACTGGCACAGATATCAGCCCAGTGTCCGCAGGGATGGGAAGTCGACACCACAGCCCGGCGTGGAGCACAGCTGAAAGCCCTGAAGAGAGAGAGATGTGATGGAAAACAAGAGGAGGAAAATCCTGCATTGATTCTTTGAGAGGATGCGCCTTGCTACAACCATGCAGGCCACAGAGAGGATTTCAACAATTATACCATACAGCTGCCTCTTATCACTTCTTAACATTTCTTCAACTTTTTTTTTATTTCATTCATAAGGCATTGTGTCGTTCCTGTTTTATCTCATATGACATTTTGACTTTGCGGACTGAGCACTATTAGCGCCCTTCACAATTATTGCCACCCCTGGTAAAGTTGAGTAAAAAGAGACATTAAAAGATAACCGTTTGGTGATCTGTCTCTTAGCCACACTATACAAATAATAAGGGTGTCTTTAGAATTAAACCATCACTATAGCAGATGCTAATGTGCTTTCCAGATGGATAACATGACCAGGCAGTCTAGGACCTATGGGGTGAGTAGTACAGTTTCCTAAAGGGCCTATGGGGTGAGCAGTACAGTTTCCTAAAGGGCCTATGACGTGAGTGTAAAATCTCTTATAGGCCTATGAGGTGAGTATAAAGTATCTTATAGGACCCACTGTATGGGGTGAATATAAAGTATCGTATAGGACCTATGGGGTGTACAGTTTCCTAAAGGGCCTATGGGGTGAGTAGTACAGTTTCCTAAAGGGCCTATGACGTGAGTGTAAAATCTCTTATAGGACCTATAGGGTGAGTATAAAGTCTCTTATAGGACCTATAGGGTGAGTATAAAGTCTCTTATAGGACCTATAGGGTGAGTATAAAGTCTCTTATAGGACCTATAGGGTGAGTATAAAGTCTCTTATTGGGACTATGGGGTGAGTAGGGGAAACTAAGGGGTGAGGAGGGACAGAGAGGAAGAGACAGAGTAAGAAACACACAAGAGACTTGTGAACTACACAGGAATCCAAGCAGTTCGATCCAAATGGGCAAATAGTTGTGAATACAGAAATACCAGCATTGTTCCTGTTCTTGACTGGCATCTGAACTTACTATGATGAGGCTAACAGTGTGTCGTGCATAAAGAAAACAGCCATTCAGGACTGTTGGACAAAATTCTGATCTAGAAATGCAACTTTGAACTTGTCGTGGAAAGACCAACCTTCCCACATGAAATTAATTTGTTTAGTCTGTAAAAGACTGCACTCCAGTGACGTCTCTCGAATGCTCTAATCCAAACTTCTGAGAAGTTAATAATTTTCAGACATTTTTCAGCATACAGAAATAAAAAAAAAAATAATAAAAAAAAAAACACTAATGCTGGTATGAATTGATTCTGAGCCGAGAGATGAATTTCATGGATCAGTGCTATGCACAAAAGTAAATTACATTTGGTGGAAACTAATTTTCACAGCTGCTGCAAAAAGCCAAGTTATTAAAACACCATCACAGACATTTTAAAAAGTCAATATAAATGCTGTGGGGTGAGGTTTTTATGTAAGTAAGATCTAGTTATACTCCATAATGAGCCACAAATGACAGCCTATAGTCTGGGATGGGAGCTATCTATCATTTTGAGGCATTATGGTAAAGTACTCTTCGCAATAAAAGTGTTATAAAGTTAATGTATATATTCCATGATATACTCAGGTTTGTTATATTAAATTATACATATAATATGCCATGGATAAAAACTTTAGTAGAGCAATATACAGAGTTATGGCTTTCCAAGGATGTGACCCTATTTTTACAATGCTATATGCCAATATATATTAGTTAGATGGGGTAGTGCATTACATTTTTATTGTAGAAGTGGAGCCAGAGACATAAGAGTGGGAGTTACTTTAAGGCGCAGACCACGATTCTAATCCAATAAAAACTTGGTCAAATTCAGTGAACTAGCCTACTCCTCATAGTCCTTAAGCTAGCTGTCTGTTCAGTGTGTGCACTTCAAAAAACGACAGCGCTGACCCGCAGTCACGACTCTGCAAATAGGAAACAAATATTCCAGCCAATCAACACACTGCTTCAGGTACACAGAAGGAAGGGGTGTCTTTTCATTTGATTGGCTGTTGAACTCCACACCCTTTTGCCAGAACCCCACAACTCACCTTGAAGCAATACATGAAGTTACTAATAACTTGATAAACTCAAGCAAGACCAGGGATAGATTTATATGAGATCCCCTGTTGATAACATTGGTGTAGTGAGTGGTGTCGTATGGCAGGACAAATACCAGACTTGTTTTGCAGCATCATGAAATTCAAGTCCAAGCTTGTGGACTGATGCTTGATGTGAATGCACACCCACTAAATCATTCTATCTTTACATCATTAATGATGTAAATCATTAAAGCACATTGAATGACCTCTGTGTATGAAATGCACTATATAAATAAACTTGACTTGACTTGACTTCTATCTGTCACTTTGTGTGGGATGATGATATCAGTGCAGCATATTTCTCACATCTTTCTGAAATGTCTTTTCAGCCAATTGATTTTCTCTCCCGTTTTCCTTGGTTTCCTCCTCTGCCGGTCCTGTGTTTTTTGGGTTGTTTCGTTTGAGTTACTACTACAAGGTCACTGAGACCTTTTGAAAGTGCTTGCTCGTTCGTACTCACTTATTTTCCTCTCGTGAGGAAATCCGTCCATGTATTTATTTCCTAAACTCAGCAGTGCTAAGCGCAAGCGCCCACTAGCCCTGCTCTCTACTGGTGCTGTGTCAAATGGATGAGCCGTCGCTCAGCTGCACTGGTAATTGAGAATTATGACACGTGCTAATAGACTGAAAATCTGAACTCTCTGAAATCTCTCTTCTCTCTCTCTCTCTCTCTCTCTCTCTCTCTCTCTTCAAGCTCTCCCTTGCTTGAAATTGCAAGGCTGGCCATTCACAGCAGCACCCAAGGATATTCTTGGATGAACATGAAAGATGAATATATCTGCTGATGAAGCCATTTAATATCAGATGCAGAAGTGGCACGGTCCTCACCCTGTGGTTTGGCTTAAAGTGAAATACCGCATGTTCTTCTGGATGCTACCTTGGAACAGAAAGGGGGAAATGCAGCCATGTTTTGATACACGTATAAATAATCTTTACCTGTATGCTGTCACCTCTAAATCTAAATTTTACTTTACACAACCTCATATTCAATACCATACAGAGTTAAGGAAACAGACTAAATGCACCAATAATAGATGGGAGGTGGGAAACTCTTTGAGTTGCCCCTGTGCTGGAAAATGTGCTTTATAAATACATGTACCTTACCTAACTTTACACCATTTGTCATTCGTTGAACCAGTGTGTGATGATTCCAGGCTGCTGTGCCCAGTGCTTTGCTAAAACTGTGGTGACCAGGTGGAGAGACGCCCCAGCACATACTCATCTAATGAGGGACGTCATTCTGAGCTGTCGTCAGACCCAGAGGTCTGGCATTAACCACCAAAGGAGACATTTTATGCCTTTTGCTACAGTTTGCTACAGTTTAATTAATATCCCGCAATCCTGAGGTTCGACCCCAGACTGCATGCTGCTTGTGTTAATTGCCTTCAGAACGTTCCGTTCTGTGTGACAACACTCATCTCCTTTTAGAACGTGGCTGCAGTTGAGGCCAAACTTGAGGTGAAACTAGATGTACCGCAGAGCGGTACAAAATATGACCGCCGCCCAGTCCAGCAAATTTTTTCCACAAAAAGAAATCACGCTGAAAGGCCTATATGATTCTAACTGTCTCACTAAATTGCATTATCCACACTCAATTCTCACTGGTATCTGCTAGACAACAAGTACCAAAACATGATTAGTTCATAGATTTCACATGTAAAATTCACTTTATACAACCCCACCTCCATCTTGCCTGTTCATAATTCTGAGAAATTCTTGATTGCTTGTATTATGTTTATGTTATGTGTGTGGGTGTGAGTGTGTGTGTGTGTGTGTGTGCGTGCTTGTGTGTGTGCCTGCGTATGTGCCTGTGCATGCAAGCGTACATATGTCTACTGTGTGAGTATGTGTCATACGTATGATTACTGTGAATGTATGTGTGTGTGGGTGTGTGTATCTGTTTGTGCACATGTGTGCACATGAAATGGGTTAACATGACCCATGGAGGCAAATATACGGAAAAAAATGGTCATCCTAGGCCCTACAGTTCTCAAGATATTCACAGAGAACTGTGTCTGCCCTACCCTCCTTTCGGGGGGTCCAGTCCAGCGGGGGGGCTACAGATCAAAACGAAAAATGACGGTTCCATGCTATCCATGTGGGGGTACATGCCCACCAAGTTTTGTGTACCCCGGTCTTTCAGTGTCCCGGGAATCCTTGTTGGTGTACGTCACTAAATGTACACATAAATTATTTTATTGTAAGGCCCCCCCATGAACGAAAGTACACAAAACTTGGCATGCATTCGGAGGGTGTCATAATGATCCTACACTTTTAATTTCATGCTGTTTTGACCTTGTCAGCCAGAGATATTGTGATGAAAACACCTACTTTTTTGCTTTTTAATTTTTAACTAGGTGGCGCTATACATGAAATAAGTGGTAATGGGATGGGTTGACATGCCCCCTTAAGACCAACATACATAAAAAAGGTGGACCTCCTAGGCCCTACGGTTCTCGAGATATTCACAGAAAACTGTCTCCGGCCACCTACAGGCCAGTTGGTGTATAGTAACATAAATTAATTTATTGTGTGGCCCCCCATGAACGGAATTCCACAAAACTTGGCGTGCATACAGAGGGTGTCATAATGATCCTACACTTCCAATTTCGTGCAGTTTTGACTATGTTAGGTCACAGATACCTTCAATTACAACACCTCATTTTTACTTTTGGTGTTTAACTAGGTGGCGCTATACATGAAATGAGTGGTTATGGAATGGGTTGACATGGCCCCTTGAGATCAACATACAAAAAAAAAACGGTCATCCTAAACCCTACGGTTTTCGAGATATTCACAGAAAACTATCCCTGTGGGGTTACATGCCCACCAAGTTTCGTGTACCCCGGTCTTTCAGTGTCCCGGGAATCATTGACGGAAATTTGGGAATGCGGAAAAAAATAAATAAATAAATAAATCTGACTAAACCTATATGACCGCCGCTTCGCTGCACGGCGGTCATAATAATTGAGTCGACTATCCAACACCCAGTGGAGGAGGTGTGAATGAGCTGCGCTCAACAGCAGGTTGACGCCAGCGTGTCAGTGTTAATATTAACTCCAATTAATAAAATTCACTCACCCACATTCACATGAAGTGAATGTCCAATTAATAAAATTAATTCACCCACATTCACATGAAGTTAACATTGGTGTTGGCAGAGCAAGTTTTCGTTTATTCTGTCAACAAGTTTTCGGTAAACAAGGCTCCAGCAGGTGAAACAGCTGACTGACACGTGACGCCACTATGTTTGAGCAAAACCGTCAAGGACACCTTGCTGTCCCCACCACACAGATGAGGTGGTAAACACAGTCTAGTGTGTTTAGGTCTGACAGTGTAATGGTTTGTATTAGTGATGCAGTGTAGAGATGGCTCTGTTTACTGATGATTCAGAAACAGGTTTGTCCTTACTTATATGTTCGATTTGTATTCCACATCTCATCCTTCCTGGAGATGTCCTTCACTTGAAGAGGATGTTTTTTTTTTCTTTCAGAAATGTTCATCCTGCTGGGGCTGCACAGGGTGAAGAAGAAGCTGGCCTTAACTTCTTATTTCTCTGTGTGTCTGGGAATACATTCTGGAGGGACTTATTTTCCGATAATGACCAGCGGGCTATACTTTATCCCCCTTATTATACGGCTTCTTACCAAAACGAGGCTTCACAGAATATGCGCTTTAAATTATTGTGCTACTGTTTTGTGACTTCCACTGAAAAACAAATAGTCGCACAAATATTCATTTACATTTGCACAGGGGCGATTGAAGACCTAGAGCTTTGCTGGGACACAGGCCCCCAACTCCCAATACATTAAAAAAAATGTGCGCGCAATATGAAATAAATGACCAGCCTGTGCTCTTTCTCCCCTCTCTTCTCCTTCTCTTCGACCTTCTTCTCCTCCTCCTCCTCCTCCAGCACTCTCTCCCTCAATTGTTGTAGCAGCCACTATCCAGCAACATCCAAACACATAAGCATAAGTAAGCCTATACTCACTGCATGAATTTAATAGGCTTTCCTACTAACACAAGGTAAGCTTATTTTTAGTCAAAATTGAGATATACTTCCCTCCCAGGCAAGGGTCCTATAGTCATCCTGGTAATACTGCAGTTCTTTGTATCTTAAATAGCCTACTAAAGCCTTCATACTGACTTTTGGTGATAATTTGCAAATGTAGCCTAGGCAAATGCAGCAAACTTATTTAAGTTTGCCATTAAACCATTGATCAAATCACAGCACTGGCTATTACAGCATGAATGTTAATGTCACTGTTAATGTGGCCAATTATCATACCTCCCTCGTCCTCCTCATCTCTCCTCACTGTTCCTCTCCCTCTGCCTCTGTTCAGGAAGAATTTTCTGATGTCCATCTCTGAATAGTTTATCAGAAGGCTATGTTTAGTTTTACAGTAGGACAGCTTCACAAACAGTATAGGCAGTATAACAGTATAGGACTCTCTCTACAGTATACAAATTATTAATTGTCTGCATGTGTGCATGCAGCCTATGCATGGTGTGAGTGTGTGTGTGAGGGAGAGAGCACAAGCTGGTAAACTGTTGCTAAATTTAGGTTACAATGACGCTAAACATTGAAAAACAGATGCTAATTATGTGGGCAACATTCTGTAACAGCGATCAACTTGTAATTTTTTCTGTCACACAAGTTATTAAATTATTGTTACAACATTAACATCCTGATTGGCTATTATGGCCCATTTCTTTTTTCTTTGTTTTTTTTTTATTGGCTGGTAAGTGACAGGCTCGAGTCATGACTAAAACAGGCATGGAGATGCACTCATGAATGCCGTTTCCAGCGAGAGCAGCGCTAGAATTTTACTGGGGCACTGGAGACTTTTACTAAGGCACGTGTCCCAGTGAATAAGGTCTATTCATTTGACCACAGACACTTTTATCCAAACTGATTTACAGCAATGGAATAACATATAAGTTACAGTGCAGAGGAGACTTTAGCTAGGAATTACCACTGCATCTGTCAATACTAGTACTAGAGGATGGAGTGTCTATATTGTAAGTACAATGTAAGTCAAAGTATGGTAGGAGCACTCTTAAAAACGAATGTGTTGAAAACAACACAACTTTTTAACACATCTCTGTGTCCAACACATTGCTTTTGTTATTTGTTACAAAATGTGTGTTGAAAATAGCACAACTTGCATTGAAAACATCACAACTTGCGTTGTCTCTGTGACACATCTCTGTGTCACAAGACAGATTGTGTTGTTTCCAACACATTCGTTTTAAGAGTGAGGAGAAATGGTAGAGGAGGACGAAGAGAGGGAAGATGGCAAGTGCGCATCAGGTTGTCGAAAGTGCTAATAGAATAGTGCAAGTAGAACCTGAAAGTTTCAGGTGTCGCAACTTACTTCTGGCAGATGTCCAACGTACAGTAGTTCAATTACGAAAAGTGATCTTACTAGTGAATTGAAATAACTGAAAACCAGAATGAAGTACAAAATTACCATTTGCAGTAGTCATTTATTTTTGGCAGATGGTCAAATATAAGAAATATTGGAAGAACTATTCTAATGAGCATATAATAAACATAAAAAAAAATATTTAATCTACATTCGTATCACCCTGTGTACGAATCTATGAGATCATCTGTGAAATCTACCCATGAATTAATTTCACAGGTTTCTAGGCCAAGTACACTTGCGTATACAGAATTTGGTCTCTGCATTTATCCCATCCGTGAATTAGTGAACACACAGTGAGGTGAAGTACACACTAACCCAGAGCAGTCAGCTGCCATGCTACAGCAACGCTCTAGGAGCAGTGTGGGGTTAGGTGCCTTGCTCAAGGGCACTTCAGCCGTTCCCACTGGTCGGGGATCGAACCGGCAACCCTTTGGTTACAAGCCCAATGCCCTAACCAGTAGGCCACAACTGCCCCATTCTTTATTCTTCACTCTAAATGCATTTGGCTCAGGCCTCCATCTACATTTCTGGAGAAAAAAAAGCTATGCTAATTTCCTGAGTATAGTCATATCAGCAAACTACCTACAGCATTAGAACAACCAAGCGAAAGATGCAGTGCAGTGGCAATGCCCCACCCTGGAGTGAACACGGCAGAAATTACACTTTTTAAATTCAATCCTGACAAAATGTCCCTCCCAAATAACAACTCGTGCTACCGCAGTCAACCAACCAGCCAGCCATCTAACCTGTGAATTCAATAAACCGAAGCGGTTAATTTCCCTGTGGATCTGTGCACTGTTCACTGCTGGAAGTGATACTATTGTTTTCCCGTTATCATTGGCACTGCCACTGCTTCACATGTAGCACCAGATGAAAGGCCTGCAGCCCCAGCCTCCCTGCCTTCCCTTCCTCGCACTCTGGAATCACACTCGGAGGATTTTTTATTCTCTTTAAAAAACAAAGGTCTGTTTTCATCCTTTTTGTACTCTGCGTGTGGTACAGTGCTGTGTGTGTGTGTGTGTGTGTGTGTGTCAGCATACAGGGACTTAACCTTTGAAGCAGCAGCAGACGGTATCAAAAGGTTTACTTTTTATTAGGCGGGGAATCCTATTAGGACGTTAACATGCTAACATGCTAACACAGCCATGCGCTCTGTCACTCTCACCTACGCACACGTCTCCCAAGGAGCTCTAATGACTGGGGGGTGTTAAGAGCACATGCGCTGGCACCCTCGAGGCTGTGAAGTGTCAATCAAATGCATGGTTCCAGCGTCAGACAGGGGAGGAGGCAAAGTGATCACTCACGGAAGGCTGACAACTACATTTCATATATGTGCTGTGCAGTGCCTATGCTGCCAAGGGTGGGCTACAGTGTTGTGTGTGTGTTTGTATGTGTCTGTGTGCGTGCTCTCCTCTCATGCTCTCTGTTTCTGGCTCGATGTCTTTTCACTGTCATTTTGGCTCTCCATTTCTCTTTCTTTCTGTCTCTCTCACTCACCCTATCCCTTTTTTGTTCTCTCTCTCACTTTCTCGCTCCTTCACTGACATGCTCGCACACACATACACATACACACACACATAACACACATGCACACACACACACACACACATACACACACAGCAGCCATTCATAAGCAAGGTCGGATCATTTTGTTTCGGGCTGACAGGAGGTCGTCTGTGCTGGAGTCACACCTGCTGTCTCCTCCATTGCCATCTCCACCTCTGATTTAGAAGCCAGTCGCACGGCTGCTACTCCTATTTTCACTTTATTTTCAGTATCAATCCTGGCCGCAAAATTTCTCTCTCTCTCTCTCTCTCTCTTTCTATCTTTCTCACACACACACTCACACACACACACATTTTAACCATTTATTTATGTCCACATGAAGAAAATGGTACAGGGACACAAATATTAAGAATGCAGTACAATACATATGCAAACCTATGGGCCAGTAGCATGCACCAGGTCTTCACAATATCACTTAACTTACAGTAAGTGATATATACAGTAACTTAACAAGCACAATACTCATTTCTTAAAGGTAAGTAGCAACGTCTCTGCCATATGTGGCGGCTGCCAATAATAGCAGAGATGGCACAGTATTTTGCAAGCTGTTTAGCCCTCCCTTTGGCCATCCCAAGTAGTTGCAGCCCTCTTACTACCAGTCCTTATTGAGTGCAGTGTTCTTGAGGAATGAGTGAGACACAGAATGGTCAGCTAAGGGAAGACATGCAAGTTTTCCCTGAAGTTTCAGTCCAGTCCAGTGTTTTTGTTGATGTTGGTGTAAGTCAAGTCCAAGAGTTCGCCGGCCACCTGCAGATGTAAGCAGATGGCTGTGACCACCATATGTAGCCTATTGACGGCAGTGAGAGGATCAGTTATAATCTCCTCTGAGACCATCACAGTCCCAGAGTCAGACCGTACCCACCTCATTGACACTCCTGTTCATAAGCAAAGGTCATTCAGATCTGGCCAGTCTGACCAGACCCCAAAACCGCAGATTGTCGTTTTTCCTTTTGAATCCTAGGAAGTGGGGATCCGACTCCCTGGCCAAAGGGACCTTGCGTCTTCTGGAACAGGGAGGATCGAGCCAGCTCCTTAACATCCTTGTCGTCGCTGTTCAGCATGTTCAGAAGATGTGAAATCCGCATGCTGGTGTAGATCCACTCTATGTTTGGTACCCCCAGTCCCCCTTCCCACTGGGGGTGAAAGATAATGTCACGGGTGCTGTGTATGTTGAGTCCAAACAGTGTTGGGAACGTTACTTTAAAAAAGTAATTAGTTATAGTTACTCACTACTTGTTCCAAAAAGTAACTGAGTGAGTAACTAAATTACTCCATGATAAGAGTAACTCGTTACCAGGGAAAATAACTATTTGCGTTACTGTTACAAAAAAAAAGTTGCTATATGTCAAAGATTATTTTTTTTTTTTTTTGAGCAGCCAGTTGAAATGAGTAGAACAGACAGGTGTTTGTAGGCTACATAACTTTCAATATTTATTAGATAGATAGATAGGTACTTTATTGATCCCCAAGGGGAAAATCAAGATATTGCACATCGACAGACCTATGGGAGACTTCAGCCTGTGTCATAGGTTTTTGTTCTGAGGCAGAAAGATCTAGCTTTTGCTGCTTGCTGCTTAGTAGCTTAGTTTTGCTGCGGTGCTGTAACGACGGGAAAAGTAATTAGTTTTCCCCGTTAGTGAAAAAATAACGTTGTTACCTAACGCCGATCTTTTAAACGGCGTTATTCCAAACACTGAGTCCAAACCATTTTCGTATTAAGCTCAAGCGCACTCCTCTCATACAGAACAGCACACACAAACACACGCACACACACACGCACAGACACACGCACACACACACTGTCATACTCCTTTATCCTGTGCAAGTCCTAGTCATAGTAGTATAGTAATTACAGAAAGCTATGTCTGTTTTTGGTGCCTAAGCTCACAATATGTTTTAAATTTTGCATGATAAGAGACCAAAAAGAGACCCTGGCAAGTATGTGTGGTAATAAAACCTCTAAAATAACAACTCTGCATATCAATTTCAATACATAAACTAGATGCACACAAATGCTATAAACATGGTACAGCAGTGTAATAAAACATTATATGTTATGTTATAAGCCTCTCATTGTTCTGCTATTAGAAGAACCGTATGCACTGTTTACAAGACTGAGGCACTGAGGCAGTTACTTCCCATCAAATGTGATGAGATCTCTAATTTGCTGCATGGAGATGCGCATAACGGCCATAAGAGATGCCTGCGCCAACAGTTGTTTACCTCTGTGTCCAGTGATTTCATTATCTTTTATGAGATACTGCCCCTTCTCAATCTTCAGGGGTTGGGGCGGTCAGGTAATTTTGCTGATCTGCCCCTCTTTGATTCTTTCATGAAATTACTGCACCAGGTGTGACTGGCAGGGGGAAGTAATTTAAGAGGGAGGCCTTCGGACTCGGAGCTGAGCTAGCCTGTAAAACAGCTGAGGTGAAGTATGTGTTTGTATTTAATTTTTGAAACCCCAAACTTAATAATCTTTTCTCAGACACTATTTTATTTAAATAGACCTGGGAATAAGCTATTCACCGTCAAGATGCACTCTATAGGTTACAGGGGACTATCATTGCCGATAAAGGCTTTCTCTTGATTCTGTTTGCATCTTATCAAGTCCAAAGTGTTGAAATGTGATGGCAAGATCTCGGTCTGGGGACTATTCTTTTCTGAGAACTTTCAGGGTATCAAACCCTTAAAACGAATGTTTTTTAAATGTACACATTTCCAGAGTGTACACAGTATGTGTTGAAAATAGCACAACTTCAGTTGTTTTTTTAACACACCTCTATGTCCATATAGGGACAACACAGTTTGTGTTGTTTCCAACACATTTGTTTAAGAGTGCAGCATAATACGATTCTGAGGAGGAAGTCTCTGAGTGCTGATTAACAAATTATATAATGAAGATCAGGACTAACTTAGGACCAAATAACTACATAAATAATAAAACATAATCATTTTAAACCATATAGGCTACGCCTGTCTGGTTTAGAATAGGATGTTTTGCATGTCTAGACAGCCTACCAGAAGGGCTGAATTGTATGTATAGATGGCACTTACTGAAGAGCCATAAAGCTCCTGTATGTTTGACCATAATAGATCTTTGACTTTCTTTTTTACATGGCATTTCTTCAGCCAAGCTTTTGTGTAGCAGCTAAAGGGAGAGTGTTCCACGACCAAGGCTGGTCTAGAGTGGGTGAAATAAGTTGCACAATGCCACCAGATGAATTGAAGTGTGCATTTTCCTTCACTGAAGTCAACTTAAAAAAAAAGTGAGTTCTAGCCTGGTTCAATGATTGGCGTATTTTTTGTGTGTGTGTGTGTCTTTGTATCTTACGGAGCCCTCCGGGTGACATGGGGGAAAAAAACATGGGTTAAAAAAAAAAAAAAAGTAATGGGGGGAAAAAAACATGAAGTTTTGGAACTTGCTGGGCTTCCTACTTGACCCCAATAGGCCCACAAACCACTACCGCCAGATGGCAATCGTATCATGATACTTTGATTGCTCTATCACTGTTGCGTGTTGTGGGTTTTCTGGACACATTACATAGGCCTATGAAAACGGGAGGGAGAGGGAGACACCTGCGTGCAGACACGCACACACAGCAGGCTACAATAAATTGCCTAACAGACAGCAGCCTAATTTCGAGGTATCACTAATACCTATTAAATAAATGTAAAGGACACAGAACTGTAAGCTCAAATTCAAAAACGTTTGAAGTCTACCCAAACATATGCAAAGGGAATATATATAAATTGTGTTGCATATAGCCAGCTTAATTAATGTCAATTTAAAGATTATGATTAGCAGTTTCTATGCATTTTTCCATTGATAGTTACAGGAAGCCACGTTGTTGTTTAAACTATTGTTGCTTCTAGCCCACGTTACCTCCAGTTTCACTTGCTGCAGGGACGCACACATTGCATGAGCGATCATAAGCGTTCTATCTCCGATGTAGAACTCAAATGTGTCTTGACGCCGCCGTTTGTAAGATCAGATCAAATAAGACGTTCTAAATGGAACGCGATGTAATTAAGCTGTTCCTTTCCAAGCGTCTTGGAGACGTACTGTATGTGTGCTGACTGGGCTATGTCTATATAGTTGATGACACCAAATGAATAAGTATGCTGCAAATGAGCAGACGTGTGAAGCACCGGGCATAACTTAATTTCGCGGCTACGGGGAGCAGTAGTAGGTTAATTGTTGAGGAGGCCCATAGTTTGAGAAAAGCTGCAGATCATATAGGCAGAGAAAGCATAATGCTCTGAGAACAGTAGCCAAAGGTTTTCCTCCAGAAACAGGTGCCTTGGTGCACGCACCCCGCTTTCACTTTGACTCCCTGCATTGTGACAAAAACTGTCAGTCAGACAGTGAATTTTGGTTTACTAAATTAGCATAATGCGGTAACAATTATCATTTCAATTCTATTTAAAATCTGCTCACTGCAGACGTTACAATGCAGACCCAAGCAGCAGCATAGCCTTGAAAGACGTACACTTTGAATTTGATCAGAGCGGCTCTGGTTCTTCACCTAACTTGATGTGATTGGCTGGATGACCGTTCAATCAAATCAACAGACCTATTTGTGTCTCTGTGTGTGCGTTATAGATACGGTTCCAACTCTTTACGGGAGCGTTTATTTCCATATTTTACTTTCAATTTAATCTGACAAAAAGTGTGGGGGATAGAATCGTGTTCCAGCAAGACTGTGTACGTTATAACACCCACATCCCCCACGCTTGCTACGCGCCTGGACTGTGTGTGCGTGTCTGCACGCAGGTGTCTCCCTCTCCCTCCCGTGTCATAGGCCTATGTAATGTGTCCAGAAAACCCACAAAACGCAACAGTGATAGAGCAATCATAGTATCATGATATGATTGCCATCTGGCGGTAGTGGTTTGTGGGCCTATTGGGGTCAAGTAGGAAGCCCAGCAAGTTCCAAAAGTAGAAAAAAAGTTTTGCGAGATCTCGTTTTTTTTTTTCTTCTTCATGTTTTTTTCCCCATTACTTTTTTTTTTTTTTTTTTTAACCCATGTTTTTTTCCCCATGTCACCCGGAGGGCTCCGTAGTATCTTCACAGTTCATCTTCTTTTTCCTGAGTCTCTTTTTTCATTTTCCATGTCTGTTGTTCCTCCTCTATTCCTCCTCTTTTTGTTATATTGCATTAAGCCAGCAAACACAACATTAGGTTTAATGACTGAAAGCCTAATATATACACTGATTTGTACAAATGTAAACCTAGGGGTTCTGTCTTCGTGAGGAAAGAAAGAAAGAAAAATAATAAATCAAATCCTTATGGAATTCTTTATTTTGTTCATTTGCAGACTGATGCATTAGAATGAAGGCCAGCTAAGCATTAATAGTTCATCTCAAATGACAGCTGGGTCCCACCTCTTGTGAAGAAGACACACACGCACACACACAAACACACACACAAGCACAAACACACACACACATGCACACACACACACACACACACACACACACACACACACACGCACACGCACACATATAGAGACCCTGCACTTTACAGAAAACCTGTCTCGACAAACATTTTTATCTTGTTTCCCTTGAAATGGGCAAGTGGGTGGGTGGGTGGATGTACGACAGTGAGGATCAGAGACATGTCAGAATAACACTCACAAAACAACAACAACAACAACAGGAAGTATCTCCGAGGACTAGCGGCATCTCCCTGTGTGTGTAGCAACACTGATTGCTTTGTGAGGTGATGGAAATTGAGTTGTCCTTGTGTCTAAGAGGGTAGAATGTACAAGCTTTATTAAACAAGAGGAGCCCTGAAGAAAATGCATGTTTTCTGACCAAATATATGCTGCATGTTATTGCATGCTAGTTTGAAAAGAATATATATGTGGTACGTTTTGGATTTTGTGAAGCTTTTTCAAACTAAACCTTTTTTCAAACATATGTCTGACTGAAACAACTGATCCATGTTGGTCTGCAATTTGGAACTCTTATGATGAGGGACCCTTTTCAATTAGCTTCTGATGGTTCGCTTGGCAGGGAACAGTCAAACAGAGCCCCTGTTGACACTCTCTCTCTTTCTGGCTCCTCTCTCTCTCTCTCTCTCTCTCTCTCTCTCTCTCTTTCATAAAATAATCATCTCTCTGTCCAGATGGGCCTGTGGCTCAACATCAACACCTCCGGCCCAGAGCAGAGAAACCCTCCTGTCCTGCCAGCAGCCAGCTAGTCTTCAGAGTCTTCTGCTGAGGTGAGCCCCCCTCCTCCCCTCACCTCCACTAGGAGAGAGAGAGAGAGAGAGAAAGAGAGAGAGAGAGGGAGAGAGCACGCTCAGCATGTGGGGGGTCTGGGGGTGGGCGGTTGCCCATTACTATCCCTAGACTACACAAGTCTGGTTGAGGAGATCAGGAGACACACTGTGCAGGTTTTATTATTATAATTATTATTATTATTATTATTATTATGACCGCCGCGCAGCGAAGCGGCGGTCATACAGGTTTAGTCAGATTTTTTCTTTTTTTTTTTTTTCTTTTTCGCATGTCCAAATTTCCGTCAATGATTCCCGGGACACTGAAAGACCGGGGTAGACGAAACTTGGTGGGCATGTAACCCCATATGGATAGCATGGAACCATCGTTTTTCGTTTTGATCTGTAGCCCCCCCCGCTGGACTGCACCCCCCGAAAGGAGGGTAGGGCAGACACAGTTTTCTGTGAATATCTCGAGAACCGTAAGGTGTAGGAGGACCATTTTTTTTGTATGTTGATCTCAAGGGGCCATGTCAACCCATTCCATAACCACTCATTTCATGTATAGCGCCACCTAGTTAAACACAAAAAAGTAAAATTGAGGTGTTGTAATCGCAGGTATCTGTGACCTAACATAGTCAAAACTGCACGAAATTGGAAGTGTAGGATCATTATGACACCCTCTGAATGCACGCCAAGTTTCGTGGAATTCCGTTCATGGGGGGCCACACAATAAATTCATTTATGTTACTATACACCAACTGGCCTGTAGGTGGCCGGAGACAGTTTTCTGTGAATATCTCGAGAACCGTAGGGCCTAGGAGGTCCACCTTTTTTTTGTATGTTGGTCTTAAGGGGGCATGTCAACCCATCCCATTACCACTTATTTCATGTATAGCGCCATCTAGTTAAAAATTAAAAAGCAAAAAAGTAGGTGTTTTCATCACAATATCTCTGGCTGACATGGTCAAAACTGCACGAAATTAAAAGTGTAGGGTCATTATGACACCCTCCGAATGCATGCCATTCGTTCATGGGGGGCCTTACAATAAAATAATTTATGTGTACATTTAGTGACCGTACACCAACAAGGATTCCCGGGACACTGAAAGACCGGGGTACACGAAACTGGGTGGGCATGTAACCCCACATGGATAGCATGGAACCGTCGTTTTTCGTTTTGATCTGTAGCCCCCCCGCTGTACTGGACCCCCCGAAAGGAGGGTAGGGCAGACACATATTTCTGTGAATATCTTGAGAACCATAGGGCCTAGGATTTTTACGTATGTTTGCCTCCAGAGGTCATGTTAACCCATTCCATGTGCACACATGTGCATAAACAGATACACACGCACACACATACATACACAGTAATCATACGTATGACACATACTCACACAGTAGACATATGTACGCATGCATGCACATGCACAAACACACATACGCAGGCAAACACACAAGCACGCACACACACACACACACACACACACACACCCACACACATAAACATAAACGTGTACACGCACACATGCACACAATTCAAGAATTTCTTCTTTTTCAAGAATTATGAACAGGCAAGATGGGGGTGGGGTTGTATAAAATGAATTTTACATGTGAAATCTATGAACTAATCATGTTTTGGTACTTGTTGTATAGCAGATACCAGTGAGAATTGAGTGTGGCTAATGCAATTTAGTGAGACAATTAGAATCATATAGGCCTTTCAGCGTGTCATATTTTGTACCGCTCTGCGGTACATCTAGTTATTATTATTATTATTATTATTATTATTATTATGGACTGAGAATTGGGAAAACCTCATATCAATTCTGCTTGTTTGGTTAGTTTTGGTTTGATTTTGTGTTTGGATCTGTCCATTCTAGTCCTAGTTCCATATGCAGATCAAGTTCCTGAGCATCTGTTGGCAGATCATGAGGCTGGTAAAATGAGTGGGAATGTTGATCACCGTGAGGCTGTATGTGTGTAGAGGCTTGTGTGTAGAGGCTTCATGGAGTGGGGAGACGGCTGGTCCCAGTGCAGCAGCCCTCTGCATGTGTGCTGCTGTTGGATCAGAGAGGAGATCAGCGTTACCTTTCAGCGTGAGGCCAGACCACTGCTGTGCTCAGCACATGATGAAAGCTACATTTGCTCCAGCTGACTGTTCCCACTGTTCATTTTTCACTCCACTTGTTCATCTTTAACACGCCGTGCAGTCCGTCTCCTACAGTCTAGATATTCATATTTTCAGCAACAAACCACTGATGCAACAAGTTACTTTGATAAAGTCATATGTGTACAGTATATATTATAATTGTAACCTCAGAGTTATTGGTGTGCAATGCACTATGGATATACAGTAGCCTATATGATGGCACGAGAGAATCCCATCTATCAAGATAATGTTTTATTCTAGTATAATCTAGTACATTAGTTAGCTGAATTTAAACTGGTCCTGATTAAATAGATGCAATTGCCATCCAAGAATGTGCAGCATGTTGAACAAAAAGCTGAGGATGTGAGATGCATTTCAAAGGAACTGTTTATGAATTCAAAAAATGATCTTTACACTTGGGATTTTGTTAACACTAAATACATTCAATTAGTAGTTTAGCAAATTGCATTACATCATATAATCACAGCTATATGTTGTGCAATTAAAACAGTTTGGTCTGTCTCATTTCCTATTTGACTTGACTTGCATGAATTTACCGAGCAGTTCCATTCACTGAACTTGAATAATTTGTTACTGACTTTGTGTGAGTGAAGACATGAGTGACAGAATCCTCAACACACCCACCACAACAAGCCTATTTTTACACACAGTAGGTTTTCCCACCACCTCCTGCAGTCTTCCTTCATGCAAGGCATTGCCCTGGGTGTCAGGCCTGCATTGAGATTAGTTAGCTGGCAAAGAACTTCCACAGAGTCCGCTAAGGTATGTTATGTAAGATAGTGCTCCTTACACCAGCCTTAATGAGGCTTTATCTAATTTAGCCATTGGGATACAGAGAGAGAGAGAGAGAGCATGGTGAAGTTGTGTGTGTGTGGGGTTATAGTTAAAAGAGATGTCATGAGGTCAATGACTTTAAATGGCTGATTTCAAATACCCAGGTGGTGAATCTGTGATGGCAGGGAAAATAATCAGAAGACAGAACAAAGCGTCTTAGACAATAGACATTTCTCAGTAGTTCTTTCATTGAAGAGTTTGAAATATCTGTATTCATTCCATATCCCTGTGTTTCATGTCAGTGCTTTTGCTTTCATTGCACATAAGTACAGTATAACAAGATGACACTATACTGTTTTAGTATGGCTTCAAATCTTTAGCTACCATAAGAATATGAAATATATCAAAGTATGTATTAATGTTTATGCTGAGCTCATTCTAATTCTTTGTGCCTCTGTCTTCCATGAATTTTGATATGAAAAGTTGTCAGTGTTTTTGCTGAGTGCAGCGGAAGCTTTTGAGTTGGATTTCTTGGATGGTCCTGTGGTGGTGCTTGGTAAGGACATCCTATATCTGTAACTGAAATTACCGGCTGATAGGAAGCTCTTCAGTGTGTGTGTGTCTGTGTGTGTGTGTGTGTGTGTGTGTGTGTGTGTGTGTGTGTGTGTGTGTGTGTGTGTGTGTGTGTGTGTGTGTGTGCGCACACTCACATACCTCATCTATTCAGACTGTCCATTCTTCAGCAAATGGCAGAGACAAAAGAGTCGGTGAAAGTTGGTCACCAGCCAATTCCTGACTAAAAGGGTTTTATGATATTAGTCAGGAAGGCAGACGGTGTGGAAACACACAGACAGCTTGGGTTTTTGTCCACGTCTCTAGTGAAGGAAAGATTTTTATATCCTTTAGCTGCATAGGCATTTTGAGTAAAGTTAAAAGTTTAGAGTTGAAGTTGACTAATATTTAGCATACACCTTTATCCAAAGCGACCCAGACTTGCAATGGTGGGAATTTAATTTGGGTCGACTGATTGTCAGTCATTGCTTCACCACAACCCCTACATATGTGCAGATGTATATAGACTTAATGTAAAGCACATTGGTCAACTGACATTTTTTTAAAAATGTGCTCTAAAGATAAAATGACATTGACATTAAATTGACATTGTATGCACACAACCATGTAATATTGTCTACTCACATTGAGCGTAAAAAAAAAAAAAATGCTTGTTAATACACTGACAGCTGTTTCTTCCTGTCTCTGCTCTATACAGTGACCCCTTCCTGCTTAAGCTGACCTGTGGTCAAATTTCCATCACCAAGCTCATATCAATATTTAATCCTTACAGTACTGTCAATGGTAATGACCCTTCTTTTGTGGTTAAATGCATTATTGAAGATTGAAAGAGAGGTCTCACTTTAACAGCATGTATGATTCATAATTCATACATGCACTGAGATCTTTTTAGGCCAATGGGGGTTGGTTGTGAGAGGGAGGAGAGCCTCTTTAACCAGGTCAGTGATGATACTGGGTTGTTCAGGCTCTGTTGTGTGATAGCAAGACGCTACCTCTGTTGTGTGATAGCAAGACGCTACTGTGGGTTTTGAAGTATGGAGGAGACCATCTGATTGTTCTTGAGCTCTCTACAGCTGTGAGCAATGCTGCCTCAACAGGCTCTCTGGGGTAGAAGCGAGAGTGATGAGTGATGTATGAAATGGGATCAGGAAGCTACACATCACAGTATGCCTCATAGCAATCCTGTGTAATTCTCATGTGATTGATTGATTTTATTTGACCCTTTTCGTTTTAAGATATGATACAGCTTTGCACCATACATGAAAAAAAAACATAAAACAAAGTCAGGATAACACAATAAAGCCCTGGGGCTTATTTCCATTGTGGTCCATTGTGGTCCCTTGTGGCAGAGCAGGTGGCAGCAGATCAAGCATCAATCATCACACCCATACATATATTAAATACATCCATCTAGACAATTCAGTAATAAAAACAATATACTAAGATTGGCATCTGAGACCATCTTTAGATTTCCTGGCAACCTGTTCTACAGGCTTGTACATCAGCTTGTATGAACTCCAGATTCACTCTACATGGTACGAAAGATGAACGCATGTGCAGTCACTTATACATAGACCAGACACATAGATACAAATGCCTGGAAGCTTGTGACCAGTCACAGAATCTAGATCCATCGAGAGGCGTAACTCCACAAAGTAAGATAAGAGGTCCTTATGATGAATATCTGTTAAAAAGCATGAATTGATTCACATGACCACACCAGCTCTCTCTCTCTCTCTCTCTCTCTCTCTCTCTCTCTCTCTCTCTCTCTCTCACACACACACATACACACACACACACACACACACACAGGCATCCGTCATGGTGGATCGTAATTGAGCTGGACCCCAGAGTGTTTTGAAGGGTGAAATGTCTTTGATTGGAATCTCATCGATGCACACACACCCTTGAAGTAAATGTATTTCCATGATCACTATTCATCTGCATGATCAGGGCCTCTGCCTGTTTGATGCAGCATCTATTGGCGCAGCAAGTGGATTAAAAAAAGAGAGGCTTTTACCATGAGGGATGGAGCGCATGTAATCAACCTCTAATGAAGTGCACAGCAGCTGCGACAGAGGCGCGTGGCCATGGGGCAGAATAAACATGCTATCGGCAAATACCTTTAGTCTAACAGGGCGGCTATATCGGGCACGTAACTGAAGCGCTCCCTTCTTGTAGCGACACGCAACAATTAGCGTCCACTAAAATGAATGGGACTGGCTACATCAGATATAATAGCAGTGTGTACAGTACGTTAAATTAGACCAGTCTTCTAAAACTATTTTTATGCTACGTGAAAGGAGCTTTTCAGTTGCGGTGTAGCCTGGGCCTCAGTACATATCTGTACCATTTGTAGTGTGTGTGTGTGTGTGTGTGTGTGTGTGTGTGTGTTTGTATATTTTTACAATAAATTGCTGTTTTTTGTCTCTTTTGTCTCCCTCATGCCAGCTGCATGATGATAGCATAATCACAGTGTCTTAGAGATGTCTGTTGGAATGAAAATCTGCCATGTAGCGTCAGCATGTGCAACATTCATTTAGTTGAAGTCAGTCGGAACTTAACTGTACAAAAGTACAGTACTGGGAGAAAAGGTAACATGTTGTAGTTAATGTCTTTCTTTCACTCCACCTGGGGACAATACAAAAGACTAATTAGAAGTGGGACCTCCATTTTTCCATTGCCTGTGTGTGTGTGTGTGTGTGCATTAAAGCAGGGAGCCTGTAGATCTCATGGCAGTAGTTGTATGATATCTATAGGAGTTATCATTAGCAGAGCCACTCTCTGTCCTTCTGTCCCCTGCCACCAATTATCCTACAGCTATACTGTAGAAGATGTCTATATAGCAGATATGTATAGAAAGTAAAAAGCAACATGCCAAAGTGAAGTGAGAAAAAGGCAATGTTGAAAAAAATCATTATCAATATTTAATAGGAAACATGTCTGTGATTTCAAATAGACTTCCTTTAGGGGAGGGGACATTTTGGTTGGATTTATCTGTCATCTGTGCTCTAGCGTTCAAACTAACCTCATGATTAGCTTAACACATGGCATGAGCAAGGGGCTACGCCACTGCGGTCAGTAGTTGGTCAAACTGGAGAGACAACCTTTATTGCACCAATGTTAGATCGCAGACCACATCTTCTGGCATCTCAGCACTTCATTTCTTTTGACAGTCACACCAGATTACTCATAACTGCCCCAGAGAAGACGGCAAACAGCCCATAAATCAGCGCCTTTTATCACCCTTCACTGTGTAAAACGCGATGCTGTCTCCGAGTGGCGGTCTGATTTACAGCAGGCCACACTGGGAACCTGCGGAAATAAATTGTCACGGGCCGCCGACACGTTTGTAATAATTAGAAGGCGCGCAGAGCAGGAGCTGTTTTCTGCCTCATTTTGCAGTGTGAGCCTCAGTGGGAGTTTTACATTATAAAGTTTTCACTCTGTGATTTGCAAATCGTTGACCTCATTTTTTTAGGGTGACAACTTCCATATGTCTTTATTTTTTTTTTCTTGACTGGGGATGTTAAAGGAAAACTCTGCAACTCAGTGCTACATTCTGGGGGCATGATTTTAAAGATGCCCCCAGAGAGTAGCACTGTAGCTGCCTGGCTGCTCTAACTGTTGCTGCAGCAACTCGAGCTAGGTACCGTTTTTCCCCCATACTCAGTGACCTTGAGAAACAGATATCTATGTGAAAAATGGTTCTCCTATGGTGTAGGCTACCGTCACACCGGTGTGATGGGAATGTTGGAAAATTCAACCAGAGCCTCTATCTATAATTCAACATAGAATTTTAAAACTTTCAATTGTTGCGGAACAGAATCTTGTTAGAATGTTGAAAAACCTACACCTTTAAAGGAGCGATTTGTAGGATTCTTACCGAACGTTCTGTAGGCCAAAATCAAAACACTGGTGAACGTTCTCAAGACTACCAGACGCAAGCCTCTTCTGGGTTGCCAGATGTAATGAAGACTTAGCGAACGTTAGTTGACCTGCGCCTGCTTTAACAATTCTCCAACCATGACCCAGCTACACATTACGGAAACAGTGAAAACAAAAAATACCTCTCTAACCAACTGCTGAAGAACTAGCTGAAGTTAGCGATGCAGATGAAGTTTAGCCTAGGCTACCTGTCGTGGAGAAATATGGCCAGCTCTGCATCAGACTTGATATTCTTCGTTTGACGAAGACGTCGCCATCTCAGGAAGCTCCTCCATGTCCACTTAATTTGTTTCTTGTTTTAATTTTGGAAATTTCCCTGGCTCTCGTAGGCTAGCCTACTCCTTCATGACTACAAATGACAGCTGTTGACAGTTGCCCTTTGCTAATTTGGCAACCAAATAGGAGGACACGCCAGCCCATTATTAATACGCTATTTTAGAATTAATCGTTCAAAACATAAACGAAAATTGCAAGAGATTCCGCCCCGTAACTCATTTTTTTTCATGGGTTTTACAGGGTTTTACGGGTTATAGTAATGTTGTCAAATAAGCCATTACTTCAATTCATTGTATTTCCTTTACTCTCTGATGACATATGGTGATAATTTTCTGGAATGGTTGCAATTTGTTTTCCATTATTTCCTACATACTGGTCCTTTAAGGGTTAATGCAAAGTCCTTTTAGGCAAGTCCCTCCACTCGGCGGTCATATTGCAACGCTTTTTGGGCACTCATCGGACATCCTATTTGGCAGAAATGCGCGTGCGCAAGGCTTCACGACACCAATCTTGCTCCAGCGGCGAGTTCACAACACATGATTGGCACGATGTCTTCACAACACATCATATGATTGGCTCAATGTATTCACATCACACCACATGATTGGCTCAGTGTATTCACATGTCGACGTTTTGCCGAGGAAGGGGTGGGATATGTGTAGACAACCGCCATATTGGCGTTACAAACTAGCCCCATGCATTTCTATGGAGGATTTTTTAAGTGCTGTGTCTCCTCATTAGAAAGTCTCTGGTTAACGTCTCAGGAGATATTCTTCTCTCATTTGGCACCACCTCTCTTCTCAGGTCTCTCCTTCGCTCTCAAGGTCGAGGGTGTCAGCTTGCTCAGAGCTTCACTTCTTCCCTCTGCATTTATGTAGATTAGAATCTCCCCTTCTCTCCACCTTAAGGCTACGTCTACATGAAACCGCCGAGTGAATTTTCTCTTACCGCTTTCACAACTTTAACGACACTGGTAAAGAAAAAACTTGTATGCAACTTGTGCTAAATGTGCTGTAGTGCATATGCCTGACCAGTCGATGGCGCCGGCCGTGCAGGAGCTCACGTTTAATTCGCATGAATCGCGTAGAAGAAAACATTGTAGAAACAGTTTGTGAAGCAGTCGCATGAAATTAGGAGACTATAGACAATTCGGTTTTTAATATCAGCTGTTAAACTAATAAAGTTCATTTTCAAGGTATGTGGCTGCTATGTGAAATTTCAAATGCCTAGCCTATGCATTGCATTAGGTCTGAGCACTAAGTTAAGCTAACGTGTGCTTCTAACTTAGCCACAAAAGGCTGATAGGCTACATTGTGCACATAAATCATGACAGACAGATTTTAATATGATAAATAAATGGTTTGGTTTGTTTTGACAAGCAACATGTCAGGTTGAGTGCCGTGGCTGAGTTGAGAGGTGGGGCTATGTCGTCATAAAATTGCCGGCTTCACACCTACAGGCGTCTACACGGCGAAAGTTAGCCGGCGGTTTCAAAAATTCCCACTTCGGAAGCCGGTTTCAAAAACTATCGGTTTCAGTCTCCTAAACTGCCGGCGTCGTGTACACGCAAGGCGTAACCGTTAACAAAACCTCACCGGTTTAACAAAAACCGCCATCGTGTAAACGGCCCCTAAGTCATGTCAGGTCAGTGGCTTAGCGATCACTGAGTATGAGGTCCACCGTGTTTTTAAGTTTCCGGCATCCCGACGGTGCTTCCTCATCCGGGGGTAATTAATAGCCAAATGCAGAGCTGGTCCGCAGCCTAATGCATCACACTGGGCTTATTTATCAGCTTCTCTGTGCTTCAGTGCAAATATACCATTTGCATCTTAATGTGTTTCTCACTCAATTACCACTGGGCTTTACTGTTTTGAATAGCTGTAAATATGCAAGAATATTCACTTTTCAATCCCCAGGTGTGACAGGCCTTGTGTTGCCAGGTTTTATCAGAGATTTACAGTTTCATAGACAAACAAATGTGTGACAGGAGCTCTGGCATCATGTATACTGTGAATAATTTTGTTTGTTTTGAAAGCTGTGATTATTTGCTGAGATGTGATTAACATGGCTTTGAATTCCTTGAGGTTATACAACATGGCGTTTTAGAGAGAAGTGTGAAGGTTTTTCAGTAAAATTCACTGTCATCTTGGCAAAGGAAAGAGATAGCTAGTGTGTGTGTGTGTGTGTGTGTGTGTGTGTGTGTGTGTGTGTGTGTGTGTGTATGTCTCAGTAGGGGACAGCCTTCACATCTGCCACAGAGGGGACGACAAAGACCAAAGTGAGGTGTGTGTGTGTGTGTGTGCGTGTGCGTGTGTGTGTGCCATAAATGACACACCCTGGAATTATGGAGAGTCTAATTTAATGAAGAAAGAAAAGAGCTTATTGTTTTAGAATCTTCTTGCCTCAAATTCTTATCTCCTCCTCCAATCTCTTATCTCCCAGGTAACACTTCTTGCGTCGAGGTGAGAGATGGAAACATGCTCAATAAACAAATGAGCCTTTCTGCTCTGAGCCGCCGTCTTCACGAGGGTGCCGCGGATTATCCCTGACCGACACGAGATTGTGATTCACAGCGGCTTTCCATGCAGATTTAGGGGCTGTACCCAGAATGGGATTGGGAACGTCTGCCCACCCCGCAGCCACACTTCCTGGTAGCTCCCGAGAGTGTTGCTGATGAAAGATGCTAACAGAGCGGCCGTTTCTAAACTTATAAAGTTGACGGGCAGAGGTCACAAGAGCTATTCTTTTTCATGTAGGCTAGTGCTACTAGGCAGGCTTCAAGTTTTCTTCACTTGTTTTCTTTTGGTTTAATGGGCTTGTCACAGACATATATTTAGTTTGACTATACTCTACTATATTGTTAATGCATTTCCTCACTGAGAGGGAGTGCAAATGTTTACTTTGCCATGTATAAAATAACACAACACTGAAAGGTGCCACCGGGAGTTTGAGTATTGGTTTCTTCTGACTGTGACCATTATCAAACAAATAAAATCAATGGCAAAAAAACAAAAACACAGCAACCTTGAATAGTTGTAATGCCAATGTGTGCTCTCACACTGTTTGGTGAAAAGCCAATAAGCAAATCAATTCTGAATGCTGTATCAGTATTCAGGCCAAGCATTTGAAACTGTGGCTGGCTGGCTGTTGTATACAGTATACATTTCTAATTATTGTCAATGACCAGTTGCCATAAAACATTTTTTTATCCTTTAGCAAAGTGCTGACCCTGATTGTGTAACTGCCTATAATAGCTTACCTGGTCTTATCTGGTACTGTATTTTGTATTTAATTTTGAAAAATATTTCTGCTCTGCAACTTTTTCAGCAACCAGGACATCTCTAAAGAAGCCCAACAACTTCACTGTGTGTATACCATAATACACACTTGCACCCATTGCACATTCCACCGCAGTATGTGTGTGTGTTTGTGTGTGAATGAGAGAGAGAGAGTATGTAAGAGAGAGAGAGAGAGAGAGAGAGAGAGAGAGTGCATATCTACAATGTCCAACCACCATTCTGCCTTTTCACTTAAAGGATCAGGTTTTTACGCAGTCTCTCCAGACCTCCCTTATTCTGCGGGTCCATCAGACCATTTCTCTCTCTCTCCTCTTTCATGTCGGTCATTCAGCTCTCCTCCTAATGGCTTCCCCTCCAGCCAAACTCCCGCAGAGAGCCGTCTGTCCGCACGCTCGCTCTCGCTGGGTCTGCCCTAGCGGGGAGAGATGCATTTGGATTCACGAAGCAAGTCGAAGCGAGAGACTGTCAGTACAAAAAAAGAGGCCCTGCCATGAAATATAGAATAGCTGCTGCCTTCCATGATGACTCGCATGCATCGCAAACAATACAACGCGAGGAGAGAGCCTTTCACTCACAGAAGACAGAGAAGCACTCAAAGCCCATCAAACCCCATGTGACCTTGACCATCAACTGGACAGTTCTGGACTTAAATATAGTGCAGAATACCTGGAGGCTACATCTTCTATGCTGAAAGATGCTTTATGGTCCATTCTACGCCCAGAAATTATTTATCTCTCCAAACCATGTTCTTGTTCACCTGTGGATGACATATGGAGGACAGCTGCACAATCACAATGTCCTAACGAGGCTAATAGTACATGGGGGTTCCTCGCAGAACCCGTGTTCCACATGTCTAGAATGCTGATGTTGTCCTGTGGAGTCCCGGCGGGTCCTGTTCTAATGAATGGGGGCACATGATGGAGAGGCTGAGATGGGGAACCGTGTTTGCAAATGAAACCACTGAGATGTGACCACAGCAGCCACCACCCACCACACACACACACACACACACACACACACACATACACACTGCACACACACACACACTACACACACACACAGATACTGTACACACACACTCGCACACATGCTACACACACTAAACACACACACACACACACACACAAATTCACTACACACACCACTACACACACACTATACACACACACACACACACCACTACACACACCACTACACACACACTATACACACACACATACACAACACTACACACACTAAACACACAGTCACTACACACACACACACACACACACACACACACACACTACACACACACACTCACTACACACACCACTACACACACACACACACACACACACACTCTCCATGAGAGGAGTCCCTCTGGGGCCTTCTGTTAGCTCAGAAGAGGCTTAACCTCCTGATGACAGCCAAATGACAGCAGCCCAGAATTCGGCAGGTATGTGCTCAAGACCAATACAATCAAATCTACCTGATTGGCCACTTGAAATGGTGGCCATTTTCCAAGATGGCCGCCAAAAAAGACCCCAGAAATTGATTTATTGCTCAGAATTGACCAAAGACATTATGATACAAGCATGAAATTAGGCATGTATGTGCTCAAGACCAATACAATAAAATCTGCCTGATTTGCCATTTTTAATGGTGGCCATTTTCCAAAATTAACACTTATATGCTAGTATGCCTCATATATAATATTCCTGTCTGTTCTTACTGCCCTACTTTGTAGCCTACTCTCCTACTACAAATTACACTGTATATGCCGTTTTACATTTGAGTATATGTACTGTATATCACTCTCGATATCCTTACAATATTTAGACCAAAACTATCAGAATTAAACCAGCCACTGATGTTATTAACATTTGTTATCACCATGTTATCAGTGTGTTATAAGGGGCTTATTTGTCGTTAATAACTGTTAGCGCTGTTATTTGCATGTAAAACCAAAAGCGACCTATGCGACCGGAAAGACGGAAGTCATTATTTGTCTATGGAGGGTCTGCGAATAAAGCGATTCATAAAGTGAATTCGCCGGGAGCGAACCAATCTGGGCCACCAGAGCGATTAAGCGATTTAGCAATTAAAAGTCAGCTAATCGGCAAAAAACAATTGGAATGCTCTTATCTTCGAATGTCCCAGGCTGACAAGCCAGAGCCGTTATGTGATTAGCTAAATCAAACATGTCAATGTCACGTCCAGAGCGAAAAAAGCGAATTCATGAGAAAGCTTCTTCAACGACCTTGGCTACTTGGTAGCTGAGGTTGTTTCTGGTGTACACGCATCTTTTGTTTAACAGCAACATCGAGAAAACCATGAATTGCCGTTATTAGCATATTAGTGTCATTGTATTATTAGCATGTCATAACCATTTTATTTGTTTGGGGGGGTGGGGCGTGGCATCACGCAACGCCCTCCATTGACATTAAGAACTGGTATTATTAGCATGTTGTCACCATGCTATTTGTGTGTCATAAGTTGCTTATTTGTCATTGTGGAACATTTTTAATATCTGTATCACTTCATCATCTATGGAAACATATTTAAGGAGAGTGAACAATTATTTACACCACATTTGCAATTTGCACATTTGAAATTTGCTAATTTTTCGGGTCTTTTTGGACGCCATCTTGGAAAATGGCCAGCATTTCAAGTAGCAAATCAAGTGGATTTGATTGTATTGGTCTTGATCACATCCATGCCAAATTTCATGCGTCCATCATAATTTGCTTTGACAATTCTGTGCAATAAATCAATTTCTAGGGTCTTTTTTGGCAGCCATCTTGGAAAATGGCCACCATTTCAAGTGGCCAATCAGGTAGATTTCATTGTATTGCTCTTGAGCACATACATGTTGAGTTTCGTGCTTGTATCATAATTTGCTAGGTCAATTCTATACAATAAATCAATTTCTGGGGTCTTTTTTGGCGGCCATCTTGGAAAATGGCCACCATTTCAAGTGGCCAATCAGGTAGATTTGATTGTATTGGTCTTAAGCACATACATGTCGAATTTAATGCTTGTATCATAATTTGCTAGGTCAATTCTATGCAATAAATCAATTTCTGGAGTCTTTTTTGGCGGCCATCTTGGAAAATGGCCACCATTTCAAGTGGCCAATCAGGTAGATTTGATTGTATTGGTCATAAGCACATACCTACCAAGTTTCATGCTTGTATCATAATTTGCACGATTCTTGCCAAATTGGCCTTGTAGCCGCTCTACTATTAAAGATTTCTGGGATCACTCGTGCCTGGCTCACAGTGACCAGCATTAGAATTTGAAAAAGGGTAAAGGCTTTATCCATGCATACGTCCTCAGACCTATCTCCCTCCCATAGATAGGTATACAAAGACAGAGTCTCTGCAAAGGCTAACAGGCCGTGTTACAAATCCTCTCTGGTTTCCAAGAGTATTGAGGTTCGATTTTAAGAATCTTTGCCTGTTATGTATGGCTATGGCTTTCATTTGCGCATTTGTAGCAGGAATGCCTGATCATATTCTTGGGTGCAGAGCATCCTGCAGCACCCATCCAGGCAGGTGGTTCCGCAGTGCTTTTGAAAAGTGTCAGTGTTTTTTCTGGGCTTGATTCAGCGCCAAGCCTGTCGAGATGTGGAAATATGCAGACACACACACACACACACACACACAGACACACACTCGCACCAAGCCTGTCGAGATGTGGTAATATGCAGCCTGTGCATGACTGAAGCTCCCTTAAGGTGGTGAGCAAGTGCCAGAATCCATCCATTTAGTTTTCAAAGTAGCTCTTGATATTGTAACAGAAGAAGCAACACACACACACATACACACGCACGCACACACACACACAGACAGACCACACACACACGCGCACGCACCGTGCACACAGACCACACACAGACCACACACATACACACAAACACACAAACAAACACACACACACACACACGGCACAACTTTAAGACGTCTCATTTCACACATCACACACACACACACACACACACACAAATGCTCATTCATTGGTATACAGTACACAAACAAAATGCAGATATGATCATAAATCCTAAACATGTTATGTGGAAATGAGTCTACACAGTTAGAATGTAGCTGATGACCTTCAACTAATGTGAGCATCTTTACCTTGTTTATGACACTCATACGATGCACATTGACAGAGATGCTGCTTAGCTGTGTAATGTATTGCCCTTGTTATCCCTGATGTTAGCCACTGAATCACTGAATTATTCAAATTAAACATGACTGAAATTAAACAAATGCATCAGCACAAATTGGATTGTGAGACAAATCTTTTACACGCAATGAAATAAATCCATGATGAATAATATCCTTGGATTATAAGGACAATTACAGAGCGTGATGGGGTATTCATACACACCATTGCACAGGGAATTCTCTTTACATTCCAAAACAGCAATCATTGAAAGGGATCCATTATTTACAGTGCTGTATGAAACACATGTGGTAACAACTACAAACTTGGTGTAATCGGTATTGTGCATCGATGGAGGGTGCTAGTCAAGGGGAAAATAGGTTTCTCTGTACGGGCAACCAATCATTCTTTGAGCAGAATTAGGGTTGAAATATTAGGAGAAATTGTTCCCACGTAAAAGAACTGAGACACTGAGACAAATACACTGTCAAGTTGTGCAATAGTGTAGTTATTTGTTCAAGACAGCCAAAATAAGATTACATGTAGAGTAATAATGGCTTCTTGTATCTGTTACTGCAATGAATCATGCCTGTTTATGTAGACAATCATATTTACATCTAAAGCAACCACTGATATATTGGGAAAATAAGAAAGTGCCAAGTGTCTGCTTGAATTCATTGACTTTCTGTAATAAATGTTTTATACACCCAACTAACTCCGAATAAGATTCATTAGTCAACAGTATGTGGCTGCTAGCTTTTCTTCCCAGTATGAAGGCATTTATTTTAGATAAAAGGCATTTATTTTTTATTTTTCTCAGGCCACTCTAAAAATGTTTCACTGAAATAAAAAATGCTCTTGCAAAAAAAGAAATCCTTCAAATTTATTATGCTCCTGTCGTGTGGGTGGGTCTGAGGGAATTTGCAATCTGAGGATCAGGTTAGATGAAGAATGGATTAGTAATTTGCAATAGGAGTAGGACATTGGAGCTGGTCAAGCAACGAGCTGATCAAGAATGTATGAGAGAGAGAGAGAGAGAGAGAATGACAGCAAGTTGAACCATGTTTCAAAAACACACATTCCCTTCCAAGACGAAGAATAAAACTAAAGAATTTGTCATTAATCACCTCATTTCATCCCTATCCCAAGAGCAGTTGTCCTTCCATTAGCAACCCCCCCCCCCAAAAAAAAAGAAACACTTAATGCCCAATTACTTGCAGATGCCAGTGAGTTATATTCAGCATATTTTTAGCTCATTTTGACTAAACTGATGCTTGAACAATCCAAGGGCTACACTCTGAGGCTGTTGAACTGAAGTGTGTGAGCCACATTTGCCCCCACCCCAGAACATGAATAAGCTTAAGACATGCAGCACATATTGTCACCCTCTAAAGGGCCAGCTTTGTGGTGTTCTGTCAGAGAGCGGAAATAAATGAAAGCCACCATTCCCCAGGATTGGCTCTATATGTCTTCCCCGCGTGCCGCTCCTAGTGACAAACAATGAATCACAACACCCTCTTCACACTCCCTGTGGGTTTCGGCGGAGCGCTAAGATGCATTGGACACCGACTGCGGCTTTAGTGTTTTCAGTGTTAAAAGAAGAGTGCAGTCCCGCATGTATTGGATGTATTATAACAAGCGCCGGGGTGTGGGGCTTGGCATGACATTATCCAAGTGCAGTTTAGGAGATAGATGGCATCTCCTGCCCTGGTCCATATGTATGCATTGTCTCCCTGTGGAGGAGGGTGACATGCTGTGAAATACTGTACGATGGGCCAAGGCTGCTGCTGCTGCTTTACTGCTTTTAATGGAAGACAGTGCAGTGAAGCATATGCGCTACCTGTATGTCATCAGGCACTTGCACACGAGCATGTGCGCTGTGGCATCAAATATGCGCAGTTTAGGAGATGGATGATACCTTGTACCCTGGTACACATGCATATGTTTCTCCTCTGGTGTACAGCCATAATCAGCTAGATGCATTGAAGAAAGGCTGCACTCTTAAAGCGAATATGTTGAAAACAAAATGACTTGCGCTGGTGTTAATACATCTCTGTGTCCAGATAGGGACCACACAGTTTGTGTTGTTTCAACACAGTTTGTGATGTTTCATTTTTTTTATTTGTTACACAATACAATATTGCACAGTTTAAAAAACATCTTAAATGATACACAATAACAAAATATGAGATGTGTGAAAATATTCAGTGATGGAAATGACAAGTAGTTTACTATCTTAAATTGTACTCATTAAAGGCTATGTATGTGTGTGTGTGTGTGTGTGTGTGGGTATGGGTGTATGTATGTATGATGAACATAGGAGTGATTTTAATCTTCAACGTAATATATATTATTTGTGAATATAAATAAACATAGGAGGTATGTCTGTTAAATGTGCAAGTATAAGAAAAAGGTTTGTAAATATATATATGTAAATACTTAACATTGATCATGTAAAAGATTCATTTAACTGAAAGATGGGGGTAGGGACCTACAAGCTTTTGCTTCCCTCTACTCCTTTTTTTGAACAAAATGTGACTTTTCATTTTTATTTTTGTTGTCTATGTCTATGTTGATTCTTAAATATTTTATTTGTTAATGTCTACATGTTCAAGAAAATAAATGTACCAAATCCAAATCCAAATATATGTTGAAAATAACACAACTTGCGTTGAAAAGAACACAACTTGCGTTGTTTTTTTAACGCATCTCTGTGTCCAGATAGGGACAACACATTTGTTTTAAGAGTGTGCTGATTTAGTGTTTTCAATGAAGCACAGGGCAGCAGCATAAATCAGTACATTGCTTGTATTTTCTCTAGCCCACAGGGTGAGCGTATGACAGCAGGCACCATGGCACCGTGCTGTGCAGTTTAGGAGATGGATGGTGCCACGTGGCCCGGTCCGTATGGACGTGGGGTCTCCCTGTGGTGTCCTCTGATCTCAGGGCAGGAAGTCGTGAGGAAGACGGCTTCCTGTCCCATCAGCCTCCTGTGCCGGTGATTCACGTGAGCTCATTCTCAACGCCAGATCAGCCCCGAGCGTCTCCCTCCCTCCGTCCCAGGAGGCCAAACACAGGAGCTGTAATGAGAGGGAGGATGGAGGCGCATGTTTACACAGGCCAGCTCAGCTCCTCAGAGTGGGAGAGGGGCCTCTGATATGCAGAGATGTTGCCACGGGGAAGAAGCAGCCAAGGATGTGTTTATGTTTACGTGTTTTTTTTCCCCTGCATGTTTTTCATTACAGTGTCAAAGGTCTTTGCTGTGGGTTGCTGCTTTGCACATCAGCTAGTTTGTCAGTTTACTCACTGGGTTGACAGCAGATGCATCTCCACTGCTCTGTCCGTCTGGCAAATCCCCTTGAAAGGTTATCCTAACTCTCTGATCTCTCGTACTCGCCTCATCTCTAGGATATTGCCATGGCAAGAGGGTTTTCAACAGAGCCATGCTGCTGCATGTGTGCTAAGATTAAATGATTTCACAAACAAATCAACAAAAGCAATCATACTCACTTGGGTCACCAAGTACAAAAAAACAGAAGGAGGTTCAGTTTTGACAGAAGTGGAAAAAGACAAGCAAACAAACAGACAGACAGACAGACAAACAAACAAACAAACAAACAAACAAACAAACAAACAAACAAACAAACAAACAAACAAATAAATAAATAAATAAATAAATAAATAAATAAATAAATAAATAAATAAAGGCTTTCACTGGTGTAGCACTAAAACTAAACTGCAAATCCAAATGATGACTGTGTGCTCTTTGGTGCATGCCCATGTGGAGTTTTAGGCAAGTGATGCTTCTCTGGTTGGCAGCGTCTGTAATTCATTGTGACACTTGGTTGCTCATCAAGCAAGCACCCCCCCCCCCCCCCTTATAAGTGAGATTACATTTTTGCTTCACTTCATATGGAAGCAAATCACAGCTGTGCTAAACCAAAGTGAGACGGACCGATCACAGCAATACCAAAAGACACATCACCAGGGACATTTTAATCACATAGCTGAAGTACCCCCTTAACACACACACACACACACACACACACACACACACACACCCCCCCCTTCATCCCTTGATGGGTCATTTCACGCTCTCTGGATGCGAACATCCTGTTGCTCTTAGCAACGGATCATATCAGGGCACTAGCGGCAGAGAGTATGTCCTAACGACGGAGGCCATCTCGGATTAATATTTCATTTGTGAGCGTATGCTTCAAAGCGGAAAGGCAGATTAGAGGCAGGTCCCCTGAGTTCTCCTCTCAAAGCTATTCATCCCCCACATGCAGGCACTCACCCTGGGGGAGCCACATGCACCTCACTACCCCACCCCCCCTCCATCCCTCCTCTTGCAGTAGCAGCTGTGGGAAGCTAACAGGTAGCCAGCACCTCACTGATCAACTCCAATCCTGCTCAGTACGATACCTCCCTTTCACCTGTAATGTTTTTTTTTTATGTATTTGAAATGTACATATGTTTTGCAATGAATTACATGTCTTTATTTTGGTCATCATGTTATTGTCATTTAAAAATGTACACCGTTCTGACTGTCTTTTTGAAGACTCTGGGGGTAAGGAGGTCAGAGGTGTACGGAGTCTGGTGTGATGTTTCAGATCTGTTTGAGAGGAATAATAATAGAGTCGTCGTCCCAGTCCTGGAGCCACTGCAGGCTGTTGGTTTACTGTGTTTGCTCTGGGGAATGGAGGATGAGAATTGTGATCATGCCACAGGCTCCATGCTCCACCACCCTGCATACACACACCCTACATATAAACACCTGCATACACACACCCTGTATATACACCCCCTGTATATACACCCCCTGTATATACACACCCTACACACACCCTGCATACACACACCCTACAAATACACACCTGCATACACACACCCTGCATACACACACCCTGTATATACACACCCTACACACACCCTGCAAACACACCCTACATATACACACCTGCATACACACACACACACACCCTGTATATACACACCCTACACACACCCTGCATACACACACCCTACATAGGGGAGAGTGGGGTGAGTTGTGCCAGTTTTTACTTAAAGTGACTTTAAAGGGAGGCCATGATAGTAATGCTTCCAACTACAATATGAACATATATTTCAGGATGTGGTGCATCTCTGGGAACAATCACTTTCAATCTGAAATATAGTATTTAAGAGATATAGCTTTCTGAAAAAAAGTGGTCTTGTGGCACAACTTGCCCCCGGTGCGGTGTAAGTTGTGCCTTTGAAGAGAATGCATTGGGGTAAATTGTGCCATCAATTATTGAAGTAAAACAGTACATTTTGATCTCAGACACTGTAATGCTTTATAAAAGCTAGACAAATTCAATACAAAATTACTCATTTAAGGTTTATTTAAAGTTATTTTACAACATCAAAGGCCAATTTTCTACAAGCCTATTGCGCCACACGAGCACATCAAAGGTCATTTTCCATTGTCACACCAGTTTCATCCATGTTGTAGATCTTGTGTGGAGGGAAGTCATACCTGAAATGAGATTAAAGTTTTGTTGATCAGAGAAGTTTACAGCAGATTTAGGTGGTTGGATGTGGTTGTGTAGATGTCAACTCTGCCACTGCTCCTAGATGATGTTCCCTCACCTCTGTGTGTGTGTAAAGTTCACAGCATTTCATGGACTTAGACCATGAAACATTACTGCTAGTGCCTTTATATGTTCTGCCAGCTCCTTCTCCATACAGTATACCCTGCCTGTCTTCCTCTTATAACTCTGTGGCATGATGGTATATTTCTATTTTTGGTCTAAAATAAAGAATGTCACATAGTTTTAGTGATAAAAATGTAAGAATAAAATGCACAATTACAATAAAATAATATGTTTAAAACATTATTTATAAGTGGGGGTGAGTATAAGTGGAGGTGCCACTGGCACAACTTAACCCAGGGCCTTTGGCACAAATCACCCCAACCCCACCATTTTGGAAAAAATGCATCATCCATCAGATTTGAGCTAATATCATGCTACCTGTATAGACTCATAATGTAGCTTACCAAAGCACTAAAACATGTGTGAAATGTTTCAAACTTGTCTATAACTGTTTTGACACAACAATCAAAAAAACATGATCATAGAAATTTTACTTTGAAAGGCAAAAAACAGTTCTTTTAACTTAAATGTGCTTACCGCTCATGCAATGAGGCTCTCTTCTCTGCAGGATGATTGAAATGGCTGAGTCTTCAAAAATGTGTGGTCACATGACCAATTTCTTCTATAGTTTCCTAGAAATAGGGGGTGGCACAACTTCCCCACTGGCACTAATCACCCCACTTTCCCCTATACACACCTGCATACACACACACACACACACCCTGCATACACACACCCTGTATATACACACCCTACACACACCCTACATATACACACCTGCATACACACACGCACCCTGCATACACACACCCTACATATACACACCTGCATACACACACGCACCCTGCATACACACACACCCTGTACACACACACACACCCTGCTGCCGGTGAAGCCAGACCTGACTGCTGATGACCCCCTCAGGCCCCAGACTGGACACTGCGCTCGAGGGAACCAGAGGGAGTACAGGTGTTGTTTAAAACATAACCAGCTGACAGGATTAGAGGAGTGAGGGAGAATAAAACAGGGAAATGAGGATAGAGAGAGAGGGAGAGAGAGAGAGAGAGATTCAAAGTGCTGACAGACAGAGAAAACACTGAAGAATTGGATGGATGAACGGATGAAACAAGAATGGATGAAGTAACGATCCATTGAGGCAGCAACAACAGAGAGAAAAGGGCTAAGAAAAGAGAGAGGAAGAACAGAGAGGGGTAGTAGAGAAATGAAGAGATAAAGAAAGCAGTGTGGAGGCAGAGAGAGAGAGCAAGTGGATGCCCACTCTAGAGTGCAGTCCAGGAGTAGATGGGACTCCCCAGTGGCTGGGAAGACTCTGAGATTAATCCAGCCTGACGACAGTGTCTTAGCACTCCCACGAGAGAGAGAGAGAGCGAGAGAGAGAGAGATAGGGAGAGAGATAGGGAGAGAGATACAGCTCCATCAGCCTCCTGTGCCGGTGATTCATGTGAGCTCATTCTCAACGCTGAGGATCCAGATCAGCCCCGAAGTCTCAAGATACAGAGAGTGATAGAGAGAGAGAGAGAGTGAGAGAGATACAGAGAGTGATAGAGAGAGAGAGGAGCCTCAGAAAATGCTTGTTCACAGTCCAGGTTTCGAGACGTTATTTAAGCAGAGACAAAGACTTCAGTATCACTCAGTATCACAGATGTTCCAATGCAGTTAAGGCGAATTGCACCTTTTTCATTTGAAACAATACTGTAGTGCCCTTCTTCCAAATGTAGACTTGTGTATCAATGTAGTGCATCACTCAGTGTTATATCATGTAATGCTGTAACTAGTTATAAATACAAAATCTTTCATTTTAAAAATGTAAAACGCTTCAGTCTAAAGTTTCATTTTCATTTAAAAAAGTGCTTTAATTCAAATGACACCTCAGACAGTATAGGTATCTTTTCCTAAACGCTCCAAAAGGGAGAGAAAGTATAAGTGTTAAGTGGAAAATGAGATGAAACATCACATGAAAAAACAAGTGCAGTGTGAGAATACGAAAACAGTCCCTCTGAGAATGTTTTGGGAATGTGTAAAAGGAAGGTGTGATGTTCCGCCCTGTTGAGCCACCGCTAGGGGAATCTGTTCAAAACTGTTGGTCGTTGGAAGGATTTCACCCAGCCTGAAGGAGATAAAACTCTATTGTAGGACTATATTTCTAATGGTTTTCTAAACTGGAAATGTTCCCAAAACTAGTTATGTTGCTAACATCCATCAATTCCCTGAACTAAATATTACATTCAGCTATTAATGATTTGTAGTTTTCTCTGTTAAAAGCTTCTCACTCTATGATGTGCTGCTGGTCCGTGTGATCGGGATTCTGTGGACAATTTTAAAGGCAACACCTGTTCAGTAAAAAGGCTCCGGCTTAGAAGTATGTCTAGAGGGATGAAACACAGCCTTGTTCAATTATTCAGCCAACTTCAGGTTTTATGGGAGTATTCTTTACCCCGTGGTTGTCCTTTACGGAAGAACAGAAAGTTCTGCTCATTAAAGCCAATTCTCAGAGGACACAAGCCCATCGGTATGAAGGGGGGAAATAGACAGGGTTATTTTATGTCTATTGTGGTGAGATCCCTATTTATAGTCTCAGAGTCATACCTGACTGGAAAGCTAATTGGCTTTGATGAGTTGAACATTACGATTAGATAGTTTCTGACATACACTTTACTTACTACAATGTACAAACAGGGGTGTTGGAGGTGGGAAGGAGGTTAAGACAGGGGCCCTGGAATATGCCAGTATGAATTTGTTTATATTTTTGTAATCAGACAGTCAGAACATTTAGGTCAAGGTTGTAAAAAATTTCACCCAGTGATGCAAGTTTAAATTACAGTGGCCAGTCACTCAAACTTCCATGAGCAGATAATGGTTGAAGAGGGCCACTTTGAAGATAAAGATCGCCGTCTTCTCCTTCTCACAATAACACCTTATTCCTATTCACATTGTGTTCCAGATGACTTCAAATGTGCTCAATATGCAAGGCAGACAGCGATTTCACCCAAGAGAAATGGAAGAGAATGTCCGACGCATTGCAATGCAACTCCCGACCACACGCTGCGGAATGCGAATCAAGGCTTGTGGCTTTGAGCATTAATCAGAGGCGTGGAGAAAAGGGGGGCATTGGCCTCCGAGCAGCAGTCCTCTGTGGCCCACGACCAGTACGCTAGATTAAAACTCTGCGCTCAAGCAGGTGTGTAGAAAGGACAGGTGGAATTTATCGGCTTTTGAGTTCTCAGTCTCACTACTGGTTAAATACCCAATGAAGAGCATGTTGCTCACGCTACAAGATGGACGGTTCCTGTTCTGGTCATAAACACAAGACCTTTATTTAGCCCATGTATTTGCTTTGGTTTCCAAAGATTATGGCAGTTCATTTTGACATGCTTGACTCTTGCTATCTAAAAGCAATATGCACCAAGTTTAAAATCAGTTAAGTGAATAAATTATTTTTTTTGCCGGTCTCCAGGAAACTCAAAAAGCAAATCCCTCAGGTACGAGGTCTTTATGTTGATTTACCCTGCCCTCCTTGATATTTCTTTCTGTCACATTTGCAGGTTGGTTTGGAAATAATAAAAAAATGTTATGTTAATCACACAAAAATTTAAATACAGTACGTTTCAGTGTCATGTCACAAACAGCCATTTTGGCATGCCCACTGTAAATGTAAGACTGCAAACAAGCATAATTAAGTGCCCCATTACTGTTTTCTAAGAGGGCTGTGAGCATTGGATACCATCTGGCTAACATTTGCACGAGGAGGACAGGTGCAGAAAAGACAACATCATCCTACTGTTGAATTTCACATGAAACGGAATGTTCTCCTACAGGAAATTATTGAACTTGGGTCAAAAGTGTTCATATTCTGTTAGAGCACTATATTATATAACATGCATAGTTGGATAGGACTGCCTGCCATGATGAAAATTGCTCAGATGCAGTCTGACATTACAGATATATATCAAATTATCACACTTTAGGTAGAAATTTTGTGTACAGAATATATGTATGTTTTTATTACATTCAATCATAGGATTCATTCACTCTGATTCATATTTATGAGACAAACATGCCTACCGTATAAAAAGTATTATATAATATATTAACTATTTTTACAATAATTTCCCCTCTTTAACCCATTTACTCCTAATATGCCTGCTAAAAACGCCTATAGAATCCTATGGCATTCTAGACTAAATAACCTTATTTCCTGAGGGTTTTCTGAAAAAATACTAAGAATTGTCAACGTCTACCAAAACCTTAATATCTAAGCCTCTGTACACCTAGAAACATGAAATAAAAAGCATGCTGCGCTACGCAGCATCCAGCGGGAGAGTCAATGCTGTGCTATGCAGCAACAGGCGGGAGATGGAATGTTGCGTCGTGCCGCATCCAGCACAAATGGGTTAATGTCAAAGAGCAAATGTAATGTTAGTTAATTAAAAATATATAATGCAAAATAAGCGATTGTATAAATATCACCAACTGACCTAAATCAACAGTGGTCCAGCTAGTTGGTGCTTATAGTCTCACAATTAGTGAACTGGATATCACCTGAGTGCAGTGAATGTGTATAGTATAGTCATATAAAGACACCTGCATCTGGAAGGTCCAAATGAAAATAAAACAGCGGACATGATAGGAAAAGCTGTTATTACTCAAGACTCCCTAGGGAGGTTGACCTCAGAGGTCATGGACAAAAGTCATCCTTGTAATGTCTACATTTCTTTAAAGTGTAGCCAGTTGGACAACAACAACCCAAGTAGACATTTAATAGCTAAACTGTTGTCTAATTGCTGGACATGTTCCCACACTACCAAGCAACCTATGACAACTTTGAAGAAGTTAAAAGCTTTAGCAGCTGAGAGGGGAGATTGGCATGGTTTTATTAGCCTAATAGCAGTTAGCCTAATAGCTGGTTTGATTTGCATTGAGAGATGATCTTATGGAAAGTACTCCATGCCTATGGTGAAGGGTATGTGATGGTGTGGGGCTATTTTAATTCCAAGGGCCAAGGAAACTTTATCAGGATGCATACACACACACACACACACACACACACACACACACACACACACACACTCCTTAAGCCCTTTTGTATTTGTCATCCCTGGTGTGGATGAGGTGAAGACTGTCTCCTGCTGAGAGCTCTGAGGCATCTCCCCTCTCCACAGTAAACAACAGCCAGACACAAGCAATCACTTCTCCCCAAACACTCCCAGCCAGTTCAGGAGAACACAACATAAAATATGTCCTTTCCAAAGTGAATTTTTGCTGTTCTTTGTCTTAAAACGACAATTTGGCTGCAATGTTAAGTAATTAACTGACGGACATAAATGTCCACTGAATTTAAATCATGGCAGGGAGGGTGAGTCATTGTAGCTCATGAAAAAAGCACATCTTGATCATTTTTTGTGCTCATTTTACTAAATTGTGCTCGTTTTAATTTAGTAAAACAAACACACAATTTAGTAAAATGAGCACACTATTTACTAAATAGAGTAATACTTTGCTTGACAGTATCGACATAAGAGTGACATGACACTGTCATGACACATGAACCCTAACCCTAATCCTAATCCTAATCCTAATCCTAATCCTAAACCTAAACCTAACCCTAACCCTAACCCTAAACCTAAACCTAACCCTAATCCTAACCCTAACTTGTTATGACAAAAACCGAATGTCACTTAATAACAGAAGCGTTATATCATAAATGTTTATGACTTGTTTATGACACATTCATGACAGTGTCATGTCACTCTTATGTCGATACTGTCAAGTAAAGTGTAACCCTAAAAAGAGTGCACTATTTACTAAAGCAAATGTATGATTTAGTAAAACAAGCATACTATGTAGTAAATTGAGCACACAATTTATTAAAACAAGCACTCAGTCTTGAAAACATGGGTGTAGATTTAGGGTGGGACGCTCATGACTAGTCCTAACTAGGGCTGTCAATCGATTAAAAAAATTAATCTAATTAATTACATTCTCTGTGATTAATTAATCTAAATTAATCGCATATATAATTTTAGCTGTGAAGGTATTTTAAATATTTAAATTCAAATGAATCATGGAATAATCAGCATTAGTGACATTAAAGTTCAAAAACTCTTTTATTATTATTTTCACTGTTCAAATAATTGCCATAATAATCTATGATATGACCTAATATGCTGAGGAAATAAATTCAAATGTGCTTCGGGAAGAAGTTTTTTTTTTCACATACAAGGCATTTCAGGCCACAGATATAACCTAGGGGACACAATGAAAATTAATTAACACTCCCCTCAATGTCAACACTTATTTCTTTGCATTGATGTGCGACTATAGAGTTGATGAACTCCGGTGACATTGCAGAGGACTTTATTTTCAACACTTTATTTTTTATCAACACCATCAGGCCATTTTTTAAAAGTAAATGTTCCAATCAATGATCCAGGCAGCACGTTTTCTTCTCTCTCCTTCATTTTACAGTCTAATTTTTACTGACTAGAACGGCTCGGGGTCAAAGGTCATACGGAATCGATTAATCTGCACTAATTTTTTTAATCAGTTATTTTTTCTCAAATTAATTAATCGAAATGAATCAGTTATTTTGACAGCCCTAGTCCTAACCAATATTTTAAGATGACAAAATTGTCCCCACCAATATTTTAGTGAACTCATTTGTGCTTGAGCTTGTGCATCATTCCGACAGCCAGCACGACAGTACAGGAAACGTCGTCATTTGATTGGCTGAAAAACCGAGGGGGAAGGGTTATCTGACACGCATGCTGCACACACATTGCTTTATTCTTGCACTGGTAGTCAAGCAAGCGGGTGTGTCAATGACAACGGTAAGTTACCAGGGCTGTCTGTCAATACATAGGCCTACCCCATAAAAGGCCAGAGTGAAGCATTTTGATATTCCCTTTTACCTTCAGCATACATACAAACCCCTTTTTGTGGTGTGTAGATCAGCTATGCCACCCAAGAAGAAGAAAGGGGACATACGTAGCTTTTTCATTAAGCAGAGTGTAAGCAAAATAACTAGCCACACAAGCTAGCAGTGGTAGTGACCAGGTAGTGACCAGAATGCAGATTCTATTATGTGGAAAAATAGTATTAACTGGTGATAGCATATGTTACCCAGGGTATTGTTAAAGATAAACCTAGCTTCTGTAATCTTTCAACCAAGGTCAGGAGTATTGATTAGGGGTGTGCAGCACGGTCGCATAGAAGTCGCGCTATCACAATAGATGCTATTACCAAGTCACTGAATGTTAATTAGCCTACCTTAAGTTAGAATCTTGGAAGTCACAATAAACATTGGATCTGGACATTTTTCGTTTCTATTCTGTTTATGTTATGTATTTCTGAGTGTAGCCTACACAATGCAGAGAAATAAAAGGGAGACCCAAATTTGTTTGAAGGACTGTCATTGCATTGTTATGACACATGCTGTAAAAACGTGTTGGCAATGTGAATAAGTTAACACTGTTGGTTATTCAAATATAATTAATCATTATTTGATGAACTAGATGTACCGCAGAGCGGTACAAAATATGACCACCGCCCAGTCCAGCACATTTTTTCCACAAAAATAAATCACGCTGAAAGGCCTATATGATTCTAACTGTCTCACTAAATTGCATTAGCCACACTCAATTCTCACTGGTATCTGCTAGACAACAAGTACCAAAACATGATTAGTTAATAGATTTCACATGTAACATTCATTTTATACAACCCCACCCCCATCTTGCCTGTTCATAACTCTGAGAAATTCTTGAATTGTGTGCATGTGTGCGTGTACACGTTTATGTTTATGTGTGTGGGTGTGTGTGTGTGTGTGTGTGTGTGCGTGCTTGTGTGTTTGCCTGCGTATGTGTGTTTGTGCATGTGCATGCATGCGTACATATGTCTACTGTGTGAGTATGTGTCATACGTATGATTACTGTGAATGTATGTGTGTGCGTGTGTATCTGTTTATGCGCATGTGTGCACATGGAATGGGTTAACATGACCCCTGGAGGCAAACATACGGAAAACATTGGTCATCCTAGGCCCTACGGTTCTCAAGATATTCACAGAAAACTGTGTCTGCCCTACCCTCCTTTCGGGGGGTCCAGTACAGCGGGGGGGGGGGGGGGGGTGGGGGGGCTACAGATCAAAACGAAAAATGACGGTTCCATGCTATCCATGTGGGGTTACATGCCCACCAAGTTTCGGGTCTTTCAGTGTCCCGGGAATCCTTGTTGGTGTACGGTCACTAAATGTACACATAAATGATTTATTGTAAGGCCTCCCATGAACGAAAGTTCACAAAACTTGGCATGCATTTGGAGGGTGTCATAATGATCATACACTTTCAATTTCGTGCAGTTTTGACCATGTCAGCCAGAGATATTGTGATGAAAACACCTAATTTTTTGCTTTTTAATTTTTAACTAGGTGGCGCTATACATGAAATAAGTGGTAATGGGATGGGTTGACATGCCCCCTTAAGACCAACATACAAAAAAAGGTGGACCTCCTAGGCCCTACGGTCCTCGAGATATTCACAGAAAACTGTCTCCGGCCACCTACAGGCCAGGTGGTGTATAGTAACATAAATTAATTTATTGTGTGGCCCCCCATTAACGGAATTCCACGAAACTTGGCGTGCATTCAGAGGGTGTCATAATGATCCTACACTTCCAATTTCGTGGTTTTGACTATGTTAGGTCACAGATACCTGCAATTACAACACCTCATTTTTACTTTTTTGTGTTTAACTAGGTGGCGCTATACATGAAATGAGTGGTTATGGAATGGGTTGACATGGCCCCTTGAGATCAACATACAAAAAAAAATGGTCCTCCTAAACCTTACGGTTCTCGAGATATTCACAGAAAACTGTGTCTGTCCTACCCTCCTTTCGGGGGGTGCAGTCCAGCGGGGGGGCTACAGATCAAAACGAAAAAGGATGGTTCCATGCTATCCATATGGGGTTACATGCCCACCAAGTTTCGTCTACCCCGGTCTTTCTGTGTCCCAGGAATCATTGACGGAAATTTGGACATGCGAAAAAGGGAAAAAAAAAAAAAAATCTGACTAAACCTATATGACCGCCGCTTCGCTGCGCGGCGGTCATAATAATATCCAAATAACACTATCATATACAATATGGTAGGAGGGTTAAACTCGCTACCAAAGGATAGGCTACAAAATGAATGAACCACTTTGTATGCAGGAAAGACAGCATCAAACCACTACAGATGGATGGCAGGTTGAGGAAACAGCATCAGGGCTTCAGGTGAGGTTCTAATTGTTAGCCTATGTCAAATTGTCAATTGTCAGCAGCATTCCTGTACAATATAATGAGATGGAGTAGATTCACTTCTGTATTGTGATATTCTGTATTGCCAACAGTCTGAAATAACAAAGAAAATCGCCATTAAGGCACTGGTATCTTACAGCAAAAGAATTCCAATTACAGTTAAGCAAATACAAATATAATTTAGAGTCGCATAAATTCATAGATATATTCAATCCTAAACTATGGTGCAATCCACCAAAGCTGAGACCAAACCTACGCCCTTGCTTGAAAAGTAAGAGTATGTGAGCACACGATTTAGTAAAACATCTCTCATATCATATACATCATATACAAAATATATCTTGTATTGACACCTCCAGGGCTCCGTACTATATGCCTAATGGTCTATGTGTGCTACACACACACAGACACACACACACACACACGTCTGCTGGTGAACTATAATCGGGCCCGTCATGACAGCTTGCACTGGGGCCTGTAGTGACTACCTTACACCACTGGTTTGTCCTGCTGTGTTGCAAAACATAACTACCATCATGGATCATATTCATTATACTGATCAAATCATTTTATTAGAACCATTCCTATAAATGTGGGGGACAGATATTTCCTCTGACATTAACCTGTCAGAGAACAATGTACTACTACAGACAGGGAGGGCGTAAGGTGGAGGAGCGCTTCTGAGCCCGAGGCAGTGTCTTCTCTACGGGCTCTCTATGAAGATGCAGCAGCACTATTCTTCTGAGCCTCAACTCATCCTCCAAGTTTGATGGCCAATATTTGGCAGAGCGTGTATAAGCACTGTCAGAATTTCATTTTGTTCACTGAGCAATGTGAGGATGTGTGATTCTGTGTGTCTGCGTGTGTGTGTGTGTCTGTGTGTGTGTGTGTGTGTGTGTGTGTGTGTGTCTGTGTGTGTCTCTGTGTGTATGTCAGTGTTCTTTTGTATGACACTCTCTCTCCCTCTCCCACTCTCTCTCTTATCTCAACATTTTGTCATGTTCACTTATAGGTGTGTGCTCGAGTGTGTGTGTGTGTGTGTGTGTGTGTGTGTGTGTGTGTGTGTGTGTGTCTGTGTGTGTCTGTGTGTGTCTCTGTGTGTATGTCAGTGTTCTTTTGTATGACACTCTCTCTCCCTCTCCCACTCTCTCTCTTATCTCAACATTTTGTCATGTTCACTTATAGGTGTGTGCTCGAGTGTGTGTGTGTGTGTGTGTGTGTGTGTGTGTGTGTGTGTGTGTTTGTGTGTGTGTGTGTGAGTGTGTGTGTGTGTGTGTCTGTATGTGTGTGTGTGTAGTAAGATCCAGCTATCCTCCAGAACCCATTAACACTCAGTCCCTCCTCTGGGACACCAGTTGGCAGGACAGGCCTTAAACTACTGACAAGAAACAGAAATGACATGTTGACACATGGACTGTTCACCAAATGTCTTCTATAACACTAGAGGACTAATCACAGCCTTTATTAGGGCCACAGGATACCAGAAGACCAAAAGGGACATGGGAAAAATAGAAAAAACAAAATAACGATACCACCATTTTTCTCACCAATCCAAGGAGTTTATGCTCATGAATATTTTTAAGCTCAATCACTGAGGCCCAAATGGTCACCCAACATTTGGAAGCTTGACTTTGGTGTTGTCATGGTCACTGGTTCAAGGTGGATTCATCTAGTTTGAAACAAGCTATCAAAGTGTTCACTGTCCGTGGTGCTGAACTGGTTGTTCAGAGTTTGTGCATCAATCAATGCTGCAATGAGGCAGGCTGGGGATCAGCGATCTCATAAAAACGTCAGTCATCCATGCCAAAGGCATTTGCTTCTGAAATGAACGAGGGATTTATTTCAACAAATTATTGAGCTCACTGTTGCTCAACCTGAATCAATTTGTAATGATGAATAACATTTGCATTTCAATGTCATGCAGACTAAAAAGTGACACTGAACCCATGACTTGTTTATGTCTATGTTTATGTTGTTTGTGTTTGTGTTACATAATGACGCACAGTAAGGCTACTTAACAAACATAGTTCAATTTCAATCAACAAGAGAAAAAATAATACTAGAATCTGACTTTCCTTTATTTGTGATCATTATTCTATATGAGGAATATTCTGTGATTAGGTGTTTTAATGGCACATTTATCAGACGCTTTAATGTTCTGCTTGCACAGCAGCGTTTCATCAGTAGAACCGGTGACCGCAAGCAAACAGCGTGACATTTTGTGTAGGGCAGACGGCGTCCACCTTGAAATGGAAACTAGATCCAGGGGTAATATATGTTCAAGCCGGCTAGACATAAAGAAGCAGAGAGAGGAGAACTAATGTGGCCCATTAGATTCAAAGCTGTTTTATATTCCAAATCCCATGCATGAATCACCCAGAACAAAGAGAATCCTGGGGCTGATAAAAGATATATTTAAAAAAAAAAAACTCAGCTCATAAACAAACAACTTTGCCAACAAGATCTTGGCCTTCAGAATGGGAAGCATATGTACATAAGAGAGGGTTACTAAAGTTAGCACAACTAGATGTACCGCAGAGCGGTACAAAATATGACCGCCGCCCAGTCCAGCACATTTTTTCCACAAAAATAAATCACGCTGAAAGACAGAAATCCAGCCTGTGTGTGTGTGTGTGTGTGTGTATGTGTGTGTGTGTGTGTGTGTGTGTGTGTTACATTTGTGTGTGTGAAACAACTCTCACTGTACACTTACAGTAGATACACAATGTACTGTATCACCAACAGAGACACATAGTGGTGCAACCTACAAAGCATAGTGAATGTATAATTGCACCACAGTTTTACACCCACCCACACACATAAACACACTTACACACACACACGGACCAGAATATAGTTCCTTATCTCTCTTTTTCATCTGGTCCCTCTCTTTGCTGTTTCTGTCTTTTTTAAGGTGTGAATCTAAGTGTTAAAAAACAGGAAATGTTGAAGTTGCTAACCCACAGTATTACCCAATATGTACCATCCTGGTGTATCCGAAACTTTCCCTTTGGTTTGAAAATGTTCCCAGGTCATCAAAAGCCACCATATTTGGATGAAGCATAAAGGGAAATATGAAGTCAGCTCATGTAAACGAAGCAGCATGTTGATATCACGTGGTTATTAAACATTAGAATGCCACACTTCTAATTGAGAGTGTGTATGTGTGTGTGTTTGTGTCAGCATTTGTGTGTCTATGTGTGTGTGTGTGTGTGTGCGCGCATGCCTGTGGGATTGTGTTTGTGAACTGAAGAGAAACATTGTAAATATACAATGTTATTCCTGCTCCTGTGGATGTGTGGATATCTGTGATGTGTTTGTGTGTGTGTGTGTGTGTGTGTGTGTGAGTGGATGTGTGAATAGCTCTGCTGCTGGGGGGTGTGTGTGTGAGACAGTGTGTGAAATAAAAATGATACGTAGTCCTTGGGCCAAGGACCCAAAATATAGCAGGTACCATCTGGGTGGGCAAATTCTAGTTGTGATTTTTTTATACCTACACATCCCTAGTTTATGTTTTGATATGATAGACCTCTGAGATTGGTAGCTTTTTAGTGGTTATCACCTAATGAGGTAAACCACCCCCCCCAAAAAAATCGCATTTTAGACACCTGGTGCATATCCTGGTTGAAGCCATGGTTAAGACACTTGTCAGTGTTGTATAATATTGGTATCATTTTAAAGATTATATCCTGAGCTTTCAAACACATTGGTGAGGTCCTCTGATCAACACAGAGGACACTGGAGCACACAACACAACATGTTTCACAATTTCCGCCTAAACTTTACACCTTCTGTATGCCCTGTGGCATCAGAGAACATTACAGACACAAAAGACAGAACCTGAAATACTCTCAGGACTCCAAGGATTCAGGAAATGTATGCTTTACCCATACTACTTCATTGTTGGATGTGATTTTAGGGCTAAACCAAGAAGGATGATTTTGGCCAAAATTCCGCAAATGGAACTTCTTCCTCCCCTAATGTATCAATTTTCCATTTTGTATCAACTTATTTCAACTGTCATATTTTGTTGTGACCTCCACCTCTTCCCTGTTTCAGGTATGTATCTATCTATTTCTCATTTTATAATCTTAAAAATATTCCCACACCACCCCAAGGACTTGTATATGTACACAGTGGAAACTGAGACTGTGGCCAACTTACATGTTTAACTTATGTTCTTTAAATAATTTAGCATATTAGTGTCAACTGCTAACTAATACATATAGCTCTTAATTCATACTTCTAACTATCACAGGAGAAACACACAGAGAAGGCATATAGTCCATGCCCTGTACACTGTTGTGAGAAATACACGAGAAGTCATATAGGTCATGTCCTGTAAACTGTTGTTATCCCGCAGATGTGATTATTTTGAGACTGTAATTTTCTAGTTTGAACATTGTTTAGCTGTTACTATGTGATTAGTTATTCTTCATAAGGGAAATGACAGTGGCAGCAAAACAGAAGTTATACAATAATAAAAATAGCAATAACAAATAAATTATTTAACTTTTTTTCAGATTAATGTACACAATATAACCAGTGTTGTATAAAGTACTAGAAAGCAATACTTGAGTAAAAGTACAAGTATCGTACTAGAAAAAGACTTTGGTAGAAGTGAAAGTTGCCTTTTCGAATATTACTTAAGTAAAAGTCTTAAAGTATCTGATATATACTGTACTTAAGTATCAAAAGTAATTTTCTGATATTTAATGTACTTAAGTATTTGAAGTAAAAGTAAAAAGTAAAAAGCAAGCGGTTTTATTTTGAACTTTTATTGTAAACTTTATTTTGGCTTTCTTATAGTAAAGCATAAAGCATATTCAGGGTTCCCATATCTTCTTAATCTCACTCATCAAATCAAATCATATTCTTTTCTAGGACTTTTTAGGCACAATTCTCTGAAATGAAATTTCTTTCACAAAAAAAAATGACCTGCTTGTAGGGAGAACATTTTGGTCATGTGGCATGAGCATTTCTAGGGCTTACTCCCTAGGTCAACGTCACTCACACACACACACACAGGCCACCTATGTCCAGCAGCTACTAATATGCCAGTCATTAGTTGAAACTGAAAAGGTGTCTGTTCATCTTCAAAAGAAGCTGGTTTTCAAAGTTGCCAGAATTCAGTGCCCGGGAGTTTCAGGTCCAAGACCGACCATAGTGGTGGAAATTGGATAAATTAAGCAACATTTCAGCTCTTACTATCCTGTAGTTTTTTATTAGTGCCATGGTTCAACAAATGTGTAAAGGTTATATAATAATTCACTTAAACTGAGAAGTTAACAAAAAATATTCCACTATTCCACAAGTTACCAAAACAGAAAGAAAGAAAGCCTTTGAAATGTAGCCTATCCCATGCTTCCACAAAGAGGCATATTGAACTAATGTTTAGGCTACATGTTTTTTGCATGGGTAGGCTATATTATTGTTTGGTGATTTAGCCTACTCCTTTACTACACCCTCTTCTGAGCAAACAAGGCATAGGTTTATCATGTAGGGAAATTGCTCTTTCTTACATTAAATAACTTTAATTTATCCTCTCTACTTGTCCCTGTAGTCATGGCCTCCTCATCACTAATTTCGGGCTCATCATTTTCAGTGGTCGACTGGTTGATCTGCTGCTCAGTCTCTCCTGGCCTCTTTCTACCCTCTGTAACGTCGGCGCAAAAGACAGTGTTAGCGTTCTCCCGCGCAGGGGATCCTGGGATACGAGAGCGAACATTTGGGGGGTTTATGTCGTTATTCTCCTTAGTTTTGTGTGCAATGTTAGCGTCTTTATTGTAACATGTTTCCCTTTTAGTTCTCCCTCGTGTGTGATCCTTTTTGTGTGGGATGCTGCGTCCTCCCCTGTATGTGTAGTGTGTGTGCGTGCTTGACCTGCCCTGTTTGCATTGTGTTCTGTGCCTATCTGTGTCCCGGCTCTCGTTTCCAGTGAATAAACCTTTTGATTGGACAACTGTGTGGTTCGCGATCAAATCGTTACACCTCCATCCTTCCTGACCGTTGTGTCTACTGTAGGGCCGGCTTGGCTATCCGTATCTGAGAAATCTTTTTGGAAAAGACGGGCTATATGGACCCAACCAACTCTTTTTGGGAGGGGAGAACTCCCTCACGTAGGCTACAACCCATGCAGAGACATTGCATTGGTGTACATGCACAGAATGCGGAACGTGTCCTACTTTAAGAAAAGATAGACTAACATGACAAATGTCAACATTTGTTTCCTCGACCGGCCCAAAAGTGAAGCGGCCCACCGGGAATTCTCCCGATTACCCACCCCGGGCCTGATTCAGTCTTACTCTTCTTGGACTGAAGACAACTCCTACGATGCTATGGATAAATAGCCTTTCACAGGCCGCTAGGGCAGGTAGCCGATGTCAGACATCCCAAGTCTCCCGGATATTGATAGCGGCTCCCTGACGCCCGCAAATTAGATAAAATCTCCCGGAATCTAGAGTGAGCGATCAAGAGCGAGCATTCGAGACCGCGTGTGCATCTGAGTGTAGCGCGCACACGACGGGAGAGAGAGAGAGAGAGGGGGGAGGGGGGGGGGGGGTGGTGCGTGTGTGCCTGAGCGCATCCAAGAGAGAGAGAGCATCCTGATTGGCCTGTTTCGCTAAATCAACCAATCAGTTTTCAGTGTAGGCGGGCTTTAATTGATCTCTTTTCTCCCGAACTTAATTAATCAGTTCAGTGTATGAATAAGAGCGTCGCAGCAGAGTCAGTGCCTCAAAAAAACGAAAATGTACCCTTGGCTACCCTTGTCTCATAAGAGTAAAAAATAATGATAGGCCTAGTCTTGCACGCTGCCCTGTTTGTAACAGTGACTTTAGCATTGCCCATGCCAGGTGAAATGATTGCAAAAGACATGTTGAGGTGAGTTTAAGTGCCAATTAATGTGCATATTATTCAGGCCTATAGCCTAGATGGCTAGTTGCCAAGGCTACATGAAAACACCAAACTACCAAAATCTAAATATTTTCTATCTATAGGCCTTCCTTATGTGGTGTAGGCCGACTGACTAGGCTAAGTTTTTTTGTTTTTTTGTTTTGTTTTTTTTTGGGGGGGGGGGGGGGTGGTCGTGATACCTCCCTGAAATGACTTTTTGCAGGTTGGGATGTCTGCGATGTACAGAACCATTTCTTGCAAATATGTATGACGTTATATTCACCACTACCCTGTTCACCGAATTCACCACTATCGTCGGGGTGGTCGTCTATGATAACGGGAGGTCCTCCAGTAGGTGCTCGTGCTTCCATGGCGGTCCTCCTCCTTTAGCAACAAACAAGAGCTGAAATAGAGCGCGCAGCGTGCGGAGCGTGCGTAATGCAATCTAGGAGCAGTGATTCGCCAAACCTCCCTTATTGCAGTCGCACACATTTTTTCTAATTTTATGTTTTAGTAACGAGTAACGAAGATGCTTAGTGGAAATATAACGGAGTAAAAGTATACATTTTATCTAGGAAATGTAGTGGAGTAAAAGTGGAAGTTGACATAAATTTAAATAGCGAAGTAAAGTACAGATATGTGAAATTTCTACTTAAGTACAGTAACGAAGTATTTGTACTCCGTTACATTACATCACTGCAATATAACTGTCCCCTGATTCCCACTATGAAATTCGTTATTTTGCAATCAATGTAAACAACTACGCTGGATCTGGCATTGTGAATAGCACTAAATAGTCTCTTTAATAAGCATTAAGTCAAACCTTTATGCAGCAAATACTTTTTTCTATTAAAAAAATCAACAGCTAATGAAATGTACTTTGAACTACCAGGCACAATGTTTTTACATAGATCATTAGTGAGCTGGTCAGCAACGGCTCTTTCAAGTCATTTTCACATGGAAGGTAGATTTGTAACTGGTCTATAACTATTCAGAACTTGTGTATAACAACAATCATTCCTCTCTGTCAGGAAGCCATACTGCTGCAATGATGGATTCTTCCCACAGTGAAGGCAACAGTGAGCATCCAAGAAAGCGGGCCCGCTCGGATTGTATCTTCCACTGCACTGATTCTGTTTCAAAACTGCATGGTGTCACCCCAAAGCACTGAGTCCTGGAAAACGTTGTTGAGGGCAGCAGAAATTAGACAATATATTCCAATTTTAGACGTAACTAAAAACCTGAGTGAGGGAGATATTCCACCTGCGCAGTATCATCGACAGTGCCGCAGTATTTTCACAATGAAGAAATCCCTGGATTCTATCACAAACAAACCTGCCCCTGCCTCTGCCACTGTGACTGCAAGACAACCAAGACATCCTGCCAGCAAATCATTGGTGTATGATGAAATATGCATCTTCTGTGATACATCAAGTAAGTATCTGAAGGGCCAAAGGACAATGGAACCTCTTGTTCAGTGTAAAGAGTTCCGTGCAGATGACCGAATCCGAAAAGCAGCACTCGCCAAATTGGACCAAAGGATGATTGCCATCACTAGTAGAGAGCTTATTGCAGCTGAGGGCAGTTATCATAGGTCCTGCTACCGTGCATATACACGCCAAGGGGCTACTACAAGCTCTAACTCAATGGATCAAAGTGGAGATGCAGAAGCACAGTATGAGGTAGCCGAAAAGCATGCATATGAGGAACTGTTTTCTTACATAAGGAATGAACTCTTTCCCAACCCAGAAATAATTCCTATGACATACCTCTCATCAAGATTGCAGTCATCAATGATGTCTCTGGGTATTTACCAGATCAAGGACTCGACCAAGAAACACCTTCGCCGTAGGTTGGAAAATGAACTTGGTGAATGCATTCACATGTTTTCTGATGACAAAGGGAAGCTTCTTTTGTACCCAGACAGCCTATCAAGGACTGAGCTGGCCAAAACTGTGTACTCCTTGAATATGGAACTACATTGTTCCAGATCTGTCTCTGGGGATGTTGTGACAAAAGCAGCTTTGCTGATGAGAGACGAAATACAAAAAAAAGACAGCAAAAATGTGTGGCCACCTAATGTAGAGGATGAATTCATTATTCCTGAATTAATTCCTCAATTCCTACAAACACTGCTGACTGGAAACTGTGAGTGCACAAGCCCATCAGAAAGGGTCAAGCGACTTACCACATCCTTTGGCAGTGACTTGATCTTTGCAGTCACCTGTGGCAGAATCAAGCCAACAAAACACTTACTTCTCCCGTTTGCTGTAAAGTCCTTGACAGGAAACACAGAACTTGTACACACCTTGAATCGCCTTGGACACAGTGTGTCCTATTCTCAGGTTGAAGAGATTGACACAGCATTGTGTCTGCGGAAGATGGAACTCTCAAGGGATGGTGTACCACTACCTGAAAATATTTCTCAGAATATCTTCACTACCCTGGCCTTTGACAACATAGACTGGCTAGAAGAGACGGTTAGTGGAGCAGGAACCTCTCATCGAGTCAATGGCATTGCTGTTCAGGCAAAAGTCTTTGGACCTGTATCTCAAAGAATCATGCCTACAATCATCAAGTCAAAGGAGAGGAGTATCAGCCCTAACACAGTGATGCTGCCCATCTATAACACTGGACAAAGAGCGGGATCTGCCATTCACCCCAACTCTAGAGGCTGACACTACAACACAGATCAAGACTGCAAAGGAAACAAATCTTGCCTGGGTGCTTGCTCGAATGTGTACCCCAGAAGCTCAGACAGTGAGCAGCTGGACTGGATTCAACATTCAGGTCCGCAATGATGTCACAGTAGTAAAGGACACTGTGAGCTACCTACCGACAATAAATGCTCCTGCTACAGAGTTGTCTACTGTCTACAAAATACTTAACCAGTCAGTAAGCATCATGGAGTCCCTGCAGTTAAAGACAATTGTCTGTGTGTTCGACCAAGCACTCTATGCTAAAGCATTAGAAATTGCATGGAAACATGACAAGTTCAACAACATTGTCATCAGGATGGGTATGTTCCACACCATTTGCAATCTTCTTTCCATTCTGGGGAAACGTTTCCAAGATGCAGGGTTGCAAAAACTCTGTGTGGAATCTGGTGTCATTGCTGAGGTGTCAGTAGCTGGTGTTATGGAAGGCAGAAAGTACAACAGAGCTGTCAGGCTGCACAAGCTTGTTTATGAGGCACTGATGCAGCTTGCCTGGAAAGGCTTCCCTCTGTGGCTTAAAGGCCAACATCCAACAGAGTATTGCCATCTTGAACAAGCCTTAAGGAGCATTGACAGCTTCCATTGTGACATCCGTCAGGCAACACTGAAAGAGCTTATGGAAGATGTTTCAGTCAGCTGCATCATGGAACTGTTTCAAGTCTACTTGGGCTCCCTCTGGATCCAAAATGGTCTTTCAGCTTTCTGGATGTCATACCTTGATATGACAGAGATCATGTTAGGCCTGATTCGAGCCTCCAGAGAAGGTAATTGGATGTTGCATCTTGCATGCATCAGAGAGATGATCCCTTGGTGTTTTGCTTATGACAAGCTTAACTATGCTCGCTACTTATCCTACTATTATGCCAAGATGACACAACTGCCTGTGGAACACCCTGAAGTGCATGCCCACTTCCTGCAGGTAGGCTTCTCTGTACAAATTGGCAGCCAAAATCCTTTTGGGCGAATTCCTGTAGATCAAACTATCGAAGAGACCGTAAACAAGGACACACAAACAGCTGGAGGAACCAAAGGCTTCAGCCTCAAGCCTGGAGCTGTGTCAAAGTACTACTTAACATCAGAGTACCGCAGTACCTACCTGAGGCAACTGAGGGAGATGGTGGGTCAAGGCAATTCTCTGCTCAGTCACCCAGACCTACAACTGCCCCGGATCAAGAGAGATTACGCTGATGTACAGTCCATTGTTGATATCCTGGAAAACTGCTGGGTGAGTCCAGACCAAAATGAGTTTGTGAGCTTGTCAAGTGCCACACTTGCTCCACCAGATGTGGCCAAAGACCTGCTTGAGGCCCAAAAAATAGGAGAGGATGCATATCAAGTCTTCAAACATGAGCGTCTGGAGACAAAACCACCAATCACACAGTTCCATGACAAGATGACAAAAAAGAAGTTAAAAACATTCTCAGAAATTCGGCGAAAAACACTCAGCAAAGGTCAAGCCAATAAAGTAGTTATTATGGCAGATAGGAATCTGTTTGGCCACATGGTTCTGGTGGCCCAGAGCCGAGAGCTACACATGAGCGATGTGTTGGCTCATCCCCTGGGACCACTGCCATGGTCCCTAGCTAATGGGGATGGATCGTTCCGCAAAACTAACAAGGCAGCTCTCGCCAGAGAGTTGGAGAAGAGTGTTACCCCAGCAGAAGTCATTCCAGAGCCATCAACAGCCATCATCGATGGGATGAGCTTGGTTCAAAAGATGAAAGGGAATGATAAAACATTTGCACAGCTGGCAGAATCAACGCTGGCTAAGGTCTTACATGAAGGTGCTAAGAGTGAGCGCATTGATGTGGTCTTTGATGTTTACAAGGAAATGTCAATCAAAGATGTAGAAAGGGTAAACAGGGGTGCAGACTTGGGCATCCAATTTAGGAATATTGTTTCTGGGCACAAGATCCAGCAGTGGAGAAAACTACTTTGCAGTGCTACCAGCAAAGCCAGTCTTATCAAGTTCTTAGTTGAGGAATGGAAAGCACCCAAGCACAGACAGACACTAAAAGACAAGACCTTATATGTTACCTGTGAGAAGGTGTGCTTCAAAATTAACAAGAATGAGTGGGAGGAAGAGAAACAGCTCAAATCATCTCAAGAAGAAGCTGACACCCGTATACTATTGCATGCTCTCCATGCAGCAGAGTCTGGCTACAAGGCTGTGATCATAACAGCTGATGACACAGATGTTCTGGTGCTGACCCTAGGTTTGAGCAAAGACATCCCATGCCAACTTTATCAAAAATGTGGCACACAGAGTCAGACAAGGTTCCTGGACATCACCAAACTCTGCCAATCACTTGGCAATAGTATTTCTGGTGCCTTGATTGGTATGCATGCATTCACCGGCTGTGACACTGTTAGTGCATTTGCAGGACGTGGGAAAGTTGGAACCCTTAAACTGATGAAATCAGACAGGACATACCAAGAAGCCTTCCTTGAGCTTGGCCGTGCTTGGGATATGTCTGATGAGCTGTTCAAGAAGCTGCAAGAAATCACATGCCGCATGTATGTACACTCCACACACACTACAGATGTCAATATTCTTCGGTACCAACTTTTCTGCACCAGACGTGGTGAGGTAGAGTCTAGTCAGCTTCCGCCATGCAAGGATTGCCTATTCATGCATTCACTTCGTGCCAACTACCAGGCTGCAATCTGGAAGCGGTCTCTTGAAGCCCAGCCATCTATACCAAGCCCCAAGGACCATGGATGGACCATAGACGATGATGGACAGCTTCAGATCCAGTGGATGCGTGGTTCTCCAGCACCAGATGCCGTCTTGCATCTGCTGGCTTGCAAGTGTGTTAGGTCATGCCAACTACCAAAGTGCACGTGCCTCCTTAATGGCCTGAAGTGCACAAATCTGTGTAAACTACAAACCTGTGCCAACCAACGCATTGAGGAAGAGCCTGTTTTACAGCTGACACTCAGATCTTGATGACAGTAATGTTGATGATGTTGAACTGTAGTCATGGGTGGTATGGTGTTTCAGGAATTAAATTCAATTAGTTCATTAAAATCCAATTACATCAAA
>NW_027468859.1:19145455-19152955 GCF_046254945.1 Alosa pseudoharengus | reverse complement strand
GACATACATGTAGAATCATCATCCATCATCTCTGTTTTTATTGAGTTCCCCTTTATTATTTCTGTGTTACCTACATTTCGTAGAGACTGTTGGCTTCTTCATTATGTCTCAAACATTGACAATATGATCCTGCATGACTGCACATCATCCAGAGATGATTAAGGATGAGAAAAGGATCTGTGAGGCTTCCAGGATCTCTGCATTCCTGTAAACCAGGATAGGGACTGGGTCGCACTACAGTATTCCTCCAAGACAACCCAATCAAGTCTGTAATTGTAAGCGTGCTCTTTGATTCCGACTGAGGATTTACAAATCGTATAGTCCTCAAAATGATGTGACCGTAATGTCAAACAGTAAATTTCCTTTCAAACTAGACTCCAGTCTGTCAGGCCAACACAAATCAGTGTTCAAGGCAGACCTCTGCTCTTACCTATTAAATCTCAAACTTGTACCCTAGAGCAGCAGTTCCCAAACTTTTTTTCCCGCGGACCACCTTTTACATCTTGACTCGGCTCACGTACCCCCACCATCCGACACATAAAAACGCAACACATTCTATTGACGCATTCCAGGCATCATGTTTAATTAGCCGCCCTACATGATAACAAAATCAAAATGTGCAACTGGTCTTTGAGCTTCCACGCTAAAAAAAACAAGTGTGGAGAACAACATTAGACTGGTTAGATAGCACCTCACTGCAAACCACACACTGTGGATTTGGGCAGTCTGTCTCCAAATCCACGTGAAGTCTAGGCCTATATGCCTACATAATTACAATGGCATCACAATGCAAAGCATACTTACTTATTAAAGTTTGCATGATTATGATATACATTCAATTAAGTTCACTTTTCAGTTGTATTTATTCTCGTAACATTATTAATGACAACTGATTCCAGGCACTCTTAAAAATGCCTGGAAAATACAAACAACAACGAGAAAAGAAAGTGTTGTCTGAAATGCTCTTTATGGACTTCCTCTCATCACAGTGGATTTTAGGCACACACATGGGATGGCCACGATATTGAGTCTCTTTAAGCCCAAAAGCCATAAGAACTCCCTGATGAAATGAATTGAAAATTGCCATAGACACACGGAGCATCATCATCGTCGTCTTTATCACAGCTCTGTTGTGCTGCAGCCACAATGAAATGAGAGAGGGACTACCGATCTCAACCCTGACTATCATTCTGAACCCAAACGATTGCCATGGCACAGCAAAGCTTTTAGATAGAGCAGCCTATAGTTCGGCTGACTTGACACCAATCACACATGGCATGAGGAGCAACAATAAATGACTCATATCGTTTTGTGGGGACTTCAGTGTTAGTACATTTATCTCGTAATAATAACGACTGCATTGTTTGGAGAAAGAATACCACAAATTGTGAAATAAGTGCTTACGTAACACGCTGGGTGTAAATGGGAACAGCTCAGTAGTGGGTGATTGTGTGTCATTCAAGTGAAAAAAACTGGAATTATAATGTGTCTGCTTTGATCTCCCACCTGTAATTACCGAACATTGTTCGGATGGCGATTTGCACATTGAATGTGTTATTCAAATCAGATGAGAGTGGCAAGTCTCTAATCAGGAGAGATTGTTCTGCTGTGGTGTTTGCCTACAGGCCTTAATAAAAGGGGGAAATGCATCGGTCTCTTTCCTATCTCAATTAAATAAAACATATTACAAAAGAAGCTCTGTAAATGGTTCTCTGCTTCTCTTGACACGGTGCCCATGTACTTAAGAGTAATTGAGACTACAAGGAAGAAAACTAAATGCCATTGACTAAAGATGAATACATCCGGTTGAGAGCATTTAACACTTTTACAGTATCTAAGCTGGCAGAGAGGTGTTAAAGATAAAAAAAGATAACAATCTCTCTCTCTCTCTATATATATATATATATATATATATATATACTGTATATATTAGGTTAAGATGTTCAGTTGGACCATGATAATTAGGAAATAATACACATTTGGTCATGTTAATTTTCATAACAATAAAATCTTGCCATAGTTTGACACGTGCCTGTGTCATTTCCAGTCAGAAAAGAAAACTATTGGTCCAGTCACTGTAAATCTAAATTTACCACAGTGTGAATACATTTGGGCTTAACTATGCAATAAATAGCACCATACTACTGCAAGTCACTCTGGTCAAACGTGTGTGCAAAAGTATCTAACATATTAACATGGGAAAGTGAGAAAATATGAATATCATCAGAACTGAAAGACTTTCCACTGCCTCCACATGAACTTCTGTTATTGTTGTCGTCTTACCTTCGGTAGGCTGCTATGTAGAGCCACCCCAGGAGAATATAATGAAGGCATTTATAATATATTACATTACATTTATTATGTATGCTGACACCTGCAAGGTAGCATTATCAGTTATCATGCCCTTAATGATTAATGATGAATCCTATACAATATTATTAAAGCCGCAAATGGCCTCTGTGATATGTGAATTGTAAATATTGCTTTAGGGAGTTATTAGCATAATAACAGTATGGCATAGTTCTTTATGCTGATCTGGAGACAAAGGTATCGTGTGGTGGATTATGAGTACAGGCCCTGGAGACAGTCATTTCTACTTGGTGTGTGTGTGTGTGTGTGTGTGTGTGTGTGTGTGTGTGTGTGTGTGGTGCAACAGTGTGGTATGTGTGTGTGTGTGTGTTTTGGTGTGCTTTTGTGTGTGTGTGTGTGTGTGTGTGTGTGTGTGTGCTGAACAGATATACTGTATGAGTGCATTGAGAAGCTGGGCAGTCAGTATGGAGGAACTGTTTGTGCATAATTAATTATACTGATTAATACTGGTCAGCTCTCTAGACCTCACCTCAAACAGCCTAGTGGCATAGATCCATGCAAATGCAATTTTGTTGTATTGACATGTTTCATTTCGTTTTATTATACTGAGGCATGCTCTTCCCATTTCTGATACCAAATGGGTTCATCAAACAGCAGTAAACAAAGACAATTATAAATTACACCCACTAACATGTACTGTATTCATTTCATATTATCTGGCCTAAATAAATATATAATGTGGTGGATCAATTGAGCATAGTTTAAGTGAAATGCTTTGTTCTGATTTCAGAATAACATTAATTTCAAGTCAAGATGTCTGACTTTTTTTTCTATCTATACATTTAACATCCAATTAGAATGCATCTGAGACAACCGACCTATCTTAGTTGTGTGTTCTGACAGCCTGACATTCACCATGTCCATTGAGCAGGATTCCACTGAGTGTAGTTAAAAGTTGCTGTGAATTGCGGCCGTCTCCCTCTCCCCCCTAAGTCTTATCAATGCTGGTCATGCCCAGTGGAACTATATTTAAAAGAGAACTGTGGGTTTGCCGTGGCTCTCTTAATTAAAGTGTAGCTACTGACGTGACTGGCAATTAGAGTTAACCAAGAGAGAATCACTCCAGCGGAGGGAGGCCATCCTTTCTTCCTGTAATAATAACTATATCCTGGTGCCTTCTCTCTTGGCCATTTTAGTGTGGATCAGTTAGGGCCATAGTTCTATAAAGTATCCAATACCCACACTTTAGTAGAAGTACAGATATTTGATCAGAAAGTGACTTACGCGTAACTAAAAATAATCTATACTGTAAGCATGCCACTCAATAAGTTCATGAAGCACCTTAAAACTTGGTGCCTACACTTCATACACAATGTATTTGAAGCCTGAACAAAGGTATGGCTGCCATTCATTTTTCACTTCTGCTTTTTTTTATAGGCCTATAATGAAGTTTGTCCAACATGTTTAGAAAGGCAGCTACCTCACACTCCATAAACACGCTTTCAAAGCCTAGAAAGTGAAAACAAATGAAAACAAAAGCCACAGTTTCCATTCAACATGTTAGATATTTGCAACCCCAATATTTGTTTTTCTGATCTCATGTCACCACAGGTAACAGCAATGAATAAAGACATATTGACAGAGTTAAGGCCTATAGCAAATATAGCTAAGACCTACGTAGGCTGTTGTAAGGAGCTGAAGTAAATTAAAATTCTAACGGCATGCTTTTCATTAATGCTGCAAATGAAAATGTGGTGGAGTAAAAGTATACAGTTAATGTTTAAAATGTAGTGAAGTAAAAGTAAAAGTAGGAAGAAAAATAAAAACTCATGTTACTTTCCATTCATACTTACTTTACATCTCTGGTTAGGGCTATGGTCTATGGATTCCACATCTGAAATGCATCTGATATGAACACTTTTATGGAGTATTATCAATGTATTGGAGAAGCATACTGGTATATCACTGTTGTGGAGTATGTATACTGGTATAACACTGTTGTGGAGTAGGTATACTGGTATAGATATGGAATATGTATACCGCTATGGAGTAGCATACTGGTGCAGTGATTTCTCACTGGGGTTCTTACCTTTAGCCATTTCTGGAAATTCCTTGACAGCTCCAATAGGAGCCTGTGCTTAATTAAACACAGTGGAGACTTCATTAAATTATAGTATGTCAAATCAAGTCAGGGCTGCAGTAGAAAAACATTTATATTGGCCAATTGAAGGTCTGGAAAATGACTGTCTATCAACTAGATAGAACATGCACATATGCAGTGGACAAATGAGCTGAAATCTATTTTGAGTGTATTTGCTACCACATAGCTATGGAATGAAACCTGTTGGCTATTTACTGATTTATCCAATATTGTGGGATACTGCCATTGATCTATAAAGAACACATAGATCAGTGGATACTGCCAGAAGAATACTACACAGAAACCAGATAATAGACTTCATATTGTGACCAAAGATTCATAGATCGGAGATCTGTTCTAGAATCTTTGATTCTGTCCCTGCATCTGTTTAAAGTTACAGCCACGCTGGCTGTCTGAAAGGGAACATGGCTGTTTTGTGAAGTGATCTTCATGTGTCATCGTATGCTGCCAGACTTCTAAGTTAAAACACCTGTCTGGTTTCTTGGTGATGGAGTGGTAGGGAGTGGTCAAAGCCCTCAAAGCCTGCCCACCACCACTGCTCCAGCAACCCTGACCTGGGCACCATCTCATGGCTCATGATCAAGAATGATGCCATGATGAAGGTGATTATCTGACACCCACATCCATCTTGCACCTCCTCTCTCTCTCTCTCTCTTTCTCTCTCTCTCTCTCTCTCTCTCTCTCTCTCTCTCTCTTTAATAGAGGTCAATAACTAGATCTGGGCCAAAAAGTGGTCTGCTGCATTAACCTAACAGGTTTGATTGACAGGTGACCGGCGGTGAGATGCCTCTGTGGCCGCCGGCGCTGTCGAGAGGTGAGCCAGTGGGGCGGTCATTAGATGGGCATGCATGTCATCGACTGGACCTCTCTGGGTTCAACTGCTGCTGAGTGCTAGACTGGACACAGGCGTCTGTTGCATACCCACACTCCCCACTCCCCAACCTAGGGGTCTATTTTTAGAATCGCCGATATGTGTCTCTGTCGGGGCATGACAATGTGAATCCGAGCTCCTTGGATAATCAGTTTGATTGCTGTCTGATTTTCATCTCTCTCCCTCTCTCTCCTCTCCTTCTCAATCTCTCTCTTTCCCTCACTCTCTCACTCACTTACTCACTCACTCTCTCTCCTCTCTCTCCCCCTCTCTCTCTCTCTGCTCTCTCTATCTCCTTCTCAATCTCTCTCTTTCCCTCTCTCTCACTCACTCTCTCATTCTCTCTGTCTCCTTCTCTCTGTCTCTCTCTTTCCCTTTCTCTCTTCTCTATCCACCCCCCCCCTATCTCTCTCTTTCTTTATCTCCCTCTCTGAAATTCTCAGATTCTGTCTGTGCTGCTCTCAGGCGGTGACATTGTGATTAATTCTGGTACACAAATGGTCCCTGCATGGGACGTTGCCAGACGACTCCTTTGGGATTCCGAGTTGTTTGATTTGTCCATTTGAGAGTACTGGACAGCCACTTGGCCAGTGTCATTTGTCACTGAGGGCTGTGTTTGTCTTTTTCAAAAGAGTTTAGACTGTTTAGTTTCAGGAATAAAAACTGCTGAATCACTGTGAAGATTAAAAAAAAAGTGTTGAGTCATTGTGGTAAGTGGAGGTCAGAGGCAAGTGATTGGCATCTGATTCAATTATAGTTTGTCAGCAATGAGGATTGCCAACACAGCAACTATTTATAAACAACCCTAAGTAATCGTGCAGGAATACAACTGAATGGAAAAAAGGTAAATTTCATTCTAATCTATTTTGAAACAAGTATATGTTAAGCAATGGGAAATGAGAGTGTTTAGTCTGATAGATTAAGACCAAATGCTCTGAAATAGGTTAGAGTTTAATTACAGAGTGAGTTCAGAACCTTTTCCTACGGCCTGGAGCCAATGTACCCAGGAGTACAGCCAAAGCAGCTTAACTGGACAGGTCTCAGAATAAAGCTAACAAAAGAGATGCAATCAATTTCAATCTCCATATCAATCACATTAACAAATGCCTTTTCCCCATGGCCGGCCATGGTACTGATTTGTGGACATGGTCAGGGTCAGAATTGTCTTAAAAGTGTGATCAGGAAGCCATCTCCAGATGAGGCATGTGTATTAACTGTATAGACCCCCAACTGCAGGGACAAACAAAAATAATAAAAATAAAGTTAACATTTTGCAGAGCATTACACTGTTTGATTTATTTTAATTTCACAGTGTCTGCGTTGGTGTTTCAACCGGAAACCCTCTGGGAACAGACTAAAAGGGTCTATATTGAGGTGATGCTACATTCTTAAAATGAATGTGCTGTCCCTATCTGGACACAGAGATATGTTAAAAAACAACGCAAGTTGTGTTATTTTCAACAAATATTGTGTAACAAATAAAAAATGAAACAACACAAACTGTGTTGTCCCTACAGTATCTGGACACAAACATGTGTTAAAAAACAACACAAGTTGTGTTGTTTTCAACACATTCATTCTAAGAGTATAGCGCATCACTGTGGCTAGTCTATGCCCATTCACTTAGAACCACACAGAAAGAAATTATCTGAGATATGGACTCAGTAGAGATGACAATGTGACAAAAGATTGAAAAATCAGAAGCAAAAATAGAAATGACTCGAGTTCCCTCGATTGTAGGCCTACATGACGGAGTGTGAGCGAATGTGGTGAATGACAAAGCTGGTTCTTATCTTTGTTTTTCAGTGTGGAAGGATAGATTACACTCTGCTAACATTCAGGCTAAATTACTGATGTTTTAGAAGAGCTGGTGGAAAAACTGTTTCTACCAATGCCTGCCATGTTCTACTTCCAAATTGTATCACTGCTTTATTACACAGAGAAGGCTTTTCTGACAACTGACATCAAAAAAGACCATTTCCCAACAAAACTTTCTCTCATTTAATTTCCAACAAAAGCAGAGCAACGTTCATCAGTGACCTTTCAACAGCTCATGTGATCGTTAGCGATCTTGGTGGCCGTTGTGAGACGGGTCGGCCGGTGGTGTGTCGGCGTCTCTGGAGCGGTGACATTCAGATGAGCGGCCAGCCGCTGGCGC
>NW_027468859.1:19112955-19142955 GCF_046254945.1 Alosa pseudoharengus | reverse complement strand
GTGCACTCTGGGAATGAGCCACCGAGCCCACCTCAGCACCCCCCTCCCTCCCTTTTGTCCCCACAGCCCCCTCACCTTCTCCAGCCTCCTAATGCGTCTTGTGTTTCAGAGCTCAGTCCTCCTGCGCCTCTCTCTGGTCCTGCCACTGATCTGAGAACAGTGCGGGCGGGAGAGATGAAGAGAATTTCAGGAGCAAGCATTAAACACTAATTAATGCTACCCCACTTCCCTTTTTGCAGCTCACAGACTATTCAACTTTCTGCAGTCATTAAAATGGCAAACATGTTTTGTATCAGTAAATTCTATGCCTGAAATTAGATATTTTTTTAATCATTTTAATTGTGTGAGATATTATTCTGTTACAGAATTTACATTGCATTAGTGTTTCATTTGCTTCTATGATTAAAGCCTGTGCCATTTGCTTTTTGTGCCTGTGTGAGGATGTTTAATCAAAGGAAGAATGGGCGGAGGTAAGCTGTATATTGAAAAGTACAGACGATTGATTTTTTTTAATTCACACACAATGCCTAGGTAGCCTAGGCTATTTTATTGATCCTACTCTTCACATTTGGTCCCATCCAAGATGCAACTGCGCATGCATTATAATAATTTATTAATGAAAGAAGTTGGTGACACACCGAGTCAATCTGCCCCAAAACCAACCCGGTACAAATCAGAAAACCACCAAGTAGGCAGTAAAATGAATCCAATATGCAATCATATTTCATACATCATCTTCAATCATATTTCACCCATAATAAGTGATATTAGAGAATAACAGCATGACAAGGATATCGTCAAGCCATAGTCACAATGTTTGTTTAATTTTGTATATTTTATTCTACACTCTGGGGGCATGAACATGGGGGCTCATGAACATGCCACCAGGGTGTAGCATTGTAGCTGCCTGGCAACTGTAGCTGTTTGCTGCAGCAATTCGAGCTAGGTAGAACCGATTGTTTTCATTTTTTCTCATACCGACTCGATGACCTTGAGAGATCTATGATCTATTTTTTTCCAAAAAAAGAAAACTCACTGATGAAGAAGGTTACTCTGTGAGCTTTTTTTTGGCAGTTTGCAAACGGAGTGAATTACCACCATCTGCTGGACTGAAGTGTGATGGCACGTGTACCCTGTAGCCTCGTTCTGGCCGCCGGGTGAATAAGGTGAATACGTGAGCAAGATGAATGAATATTCACGGACACTTAGGATAATGCTTATGTACAATATACTGATACTTATGATACATCACAGAGCTTGATGGTAATTGGCAGTGATTGAATGTGTTTGAAGTTGCAAAGAAAGCCAATAAAAGAATCAAACATCAGTTGAAGCGAGCATTTTAATCTGACCAAAAGAATAACTTTGGGGAGCAGCTACAGTCTCTGCTTTCCCTAAAATGGGGGCAGAGCCATGCAGCAATTTCAAAAATCCCAGAGGTCCTGGTGGTGTGTAATATGCTGTCGCTGGATACTGGCATGGACGTTGTCTTCCTGAGCTCCTGCAGTCTGTCTAGAAGGCTGTCGCTGGACACTGACATACTGGACGACGGTGTTGTCTTCTTGAGCTCTTGCAGCCTGTCTGGAATGCTGTCGCTCAAGGGCATAGGTTTGGTCTGAGCTTTGGTGGTCACTAGTTGCAATATTCTCCTGAACAGAGGTGTCGCTGTTGTGAAAAGATTAACGCTAACTACGTTACACAGCAGAAGAAGCTTCATTAAGAAACACTAGTAGCAGAGAATGTAAACGGGCTCTGCTATTAGCTAGCCTCTGTGATGGTACTTCAGACTTTGGTTGCTACTATTCACAACCATAGACATAATATACATAGACACCGCATCGACCGCTGCTCCCTACTAGCGCTGACGAGATTTGGAGCCGCCATCTTGGACCGGTCATCCACTCCACTCAGTGTAATCTGTTTGGCCGGTGCAATGAGCTGTCTTAATTAATAATATCTCACTGAATACCGAACAGATTTTCACGCGTTTTTTTTTGCTGCAAAGGTCATACATGTAGCTATGACACAGGCCACATTGTTCGAAAATACAAAATACAACCAATAGCACGGTAATGTTAAATCTTACTTGTGAAAAGTTAATCCCCCGAGTATGGTCCGCCGATTTGAGCAGGAACATGCTGCACAGTGCTGTCATCTTGTGTTTTCTGCTGCAACGCAACGAGGAGTATGACCGGTCCAAGATGGTGTCCGCATTTCTTGTTTCCAGCAGCCAATGCGGCGTCTATGTATATTATGTCTATGTTCACAACTACCACCATCATCTAGTTTCCAAGGTGTGCGCACAGGTAGATAGATAGATAGATATATAGATAGATGGATATATAGATAGATACTTTAGTCATCCCGAGGGAAATTTTAATAATTTAAACAGTTTAGTTAGCTGGCTAGCTAGCTAGCAGCTGGCTGAGTTTGTGTAATTTCCTAAAGTGGAAAGAGATTTTGTTCAGGCCTTAATAGATATCCTTTGTTTGAAAATAAATAGTTTCTATTCTTTCCTCTTAATTCCATGTGTTGCAACTCTCGCTGGTAACTTTGTTAACTTATCTAGCAAACTCTTACAAATTCACGACTGTAACAAAACACTGCAACTCTCGCTTGCCCTCGAACTAGTCCATCTTCCTGTTTCCGCTTTGTCGCGCTCGTCTGAAAAAAAAAAGAGTGGTGCACTACCTCGCGCTCCCTGGCTAAAATCCTGGCGCGCCAGCAAGATCTACGTCATTTTGACGTCACGGTGTCGCGCTACCGGTCGGGTGCGTTGAGTATGTAGAAGCCTTTATTCGCCACTTATTCACACTCACTCCTCAATGCACAAACACTCATTACTTTAGGCTACTGAAGGCCTTTCAACTTCTCTCTGTAGATGACTTTCACTCTTGTATGGAAATGGATACATAGAAGCCCATGAAACATGGAAGAGCTTGCTTTTTCGCTTTTAGCTTGATTGTCAGCACGCTTGACTCCCGATCCGAGGTGCTGTTTCGCGGGATCGAGTCCAGGCGTGTGCAGGGCTGAACCGCACAGATACCAAACAACGCAGGTTACTATAGCAAGTCCAATGTTTAGAGAAAAAATATTTTTGTCACTAAAATCAATGAATAGCCTAATCGTAATAATTGTGATCTCAATATTGATCAAAATAATTGTGTTTATCATTTTGGTCGTAATCGTGCAGCTGTTTTAACTGTTATATTATTTAACATCATGTTTTGCATTTTCATGCACTGGTTATTCCTTGGAATTGCGTTTCTAGTTTAAATAAGCCTATTACTGCTCGGGACATTTTTCCTCCACATAAAATTAGAGGAAAAACTTTCAGTGACTGAAACAAACTCTCTCTACTGTACACAGGAAAACCACTGGAGTAACTGGCCGTGTCTCCTACCTACTCTGGCTGGCTGACTGACCAATGCTTTTGGTTTGCATGTACTGTAGCCTGTTGCCCCATAAAGTGTAGGCCTACGGCCCTGTCTCGGGTCCCCGCCGTGTCTCTTACTCTGGCTAACTGTCTGACCAATGTCACGTATATGCTTTGGGTTGCACGTAGCTGAAAGTACATTCACATAATTATGCTTCCTGACAGGTCACGTACATCATTCTCAGAATAAACTGTTTAAATGTGAGTACAGTGACATTGTCATCTCTCATATGACTCTTGTGCTGCTGCCTGTCTAGCCACAACAAGCCGTGATATCTCAGGAAGTGGGATATCTGTCAAAACAAGATACACGCTAGGCTACGTCGTGACTCACAGTGGCTCTAACGAAAAGTGCATTCTCTGTTTGGATAGTGATGACAGACAAACCGAGAGGGATAAATGACAGCAGCAAGGTTCATAATCAATAATAATAATAATAATAATGTTTATTATTGCTATTTTCCTTATTGTAGTCTTACCAAAGTCTTACCATTAGTTGTAGCAATAGAGTCCCGAAGCCATGACGTAGCGTTGTCAAGGCAGCGATATCACTGGATCTAAACAAATCAATCTACCATTAGCAGGGCCGTTTCAAGGAATTTGGGGGCCCCAAGCAAAATGGACATGGAGGCCCCCCCCCCCCACCGCACGCAAAGCCTACAGGAACCACCGCATAGCCATACAGTTTATATAAATACAAAATTTTGACAGTGCAAATACTGCAGTTGCATATATATTCTGTGCATTAGTTTTGAACATTTTGAACATTTGCAAAAACACCACCGTACCATAAAATCCAATATAAATGTAAAAAAGTGCACAATAACTAAATCCAACATACTTAAACACACACACACTCACATTATTCAGTTCTCACAAAGTGAGAAAATAAAACACTGCCATCTTATGCAGAAAAAGGATGCATTGTTCAAACTATAAAGAGTGCAGGTTGTATAGCAATTTAAAAATCCAACATGTACACACACAGTCACACACACACATAAGATTAACCTTTCAGGCCATCTTCATCAGTGGAGGTATCCTTAGGAAGAGCCTGAGGGCTGAGAAATTTCAGCAAAGCACCTTGAGGGAGAAAGAAAAGATATGTTAGCATTTCCATATTTTGATATTTAGAAGGGATGCAGCTGCTTTCACAACTACCAATGCTTACTGTAAAAACATCCCAAGCTAATGTTATACATTGACCTAGGCCTACTTGTAGCTTAACATAGCATTTAAGCATTCTGCTGTTTGAGAATTAGACAGACGCACCTGGTGCTTTAAAGACAGTAAACAGCTGGCGTGCATGAATACTACTAGACATGAAAGTTCCAGTCTGCTTTGATGCACGGAATTTATCGTGTGGTTTTCCTAACCCCCATTTGGTAAATAGATTATCACGGTCGAATAGTTAGTATAGCAGAGAAGCTATGCCACTTTCATCAAAACCTATTACAAAGCTATAGCAATGTTATGTCATTAAATACGATAAACAGTGATTCTGGAACAGATCTGCGTCTTCCTTATCCCGTTAATAAACATATTACAGTATGTAACCATATTCCGTCCGTTCGGGGGAAAAAAGTTGCTAGTTCTAGTTTGTTACAAGCAGCATGGGCCGTCAGGCAGGTAGTTAACATAAACATTTTTTGCTAGGCTAGCCTTCCTGCTGCGACATTACACCAGTTGTACAAGACAAGTATAGCTATTTTATCCAGTGTAATTTATCACTTACCACTATCTTGTTTTTTCTTGTCATCCTCTTCCTTTCTCTTCTGGCTTCCGGACGCATAACTCGGCTTCATTATGACTGCCGAGGTTTTATATTTTCGCGGCAGCAGCAGGCTGGCTGGCTGCTGTCAGCGACTACTGAGAGGGGCCCCCTTGAGGGGGATCCCGGTATTGCCGGTAACAGTGTCGTTGCACTTTACTGCATTGACTATCAAATAAAAGGGGCGCTCACAGTTTGTCGTTGCATTTTATTCTTAACCAGTCGTTGTCTTGGGGCCCCTGGCCAGCTCGGGGCCCCAAGCAATTGCTTGGTTTGCTTGCCTTCTAGCGACGGGCCTGACCATTAGAAATCACCATAGCGGTGGCTTTCTTAATATATTTCAATCATTTTACAACGTTTCTTAGACGTTAGTATATTTTTTTTACACTGTAGGAATCACATATTACAACATATATTCATACCAACACAATCAAATTCGTGACTACAGAGTTTTATTTTAGCATGGGTTTCCTCCGTAAAAGAGACCTGCATGTAACTTCACAGCATGCGTTTAAAATCCTTAAATTCACGGACGTGTTTTGGCTTTATTTTTGGGGCAAAAAACGTCACTCTTAACAGCCGCCAGTCTTTGAGAAGACGTGAAATATCCACTGGAATTTTGTTTCTTACTATTACACCTGCCAGGGAATCCGTGTTATGTGGCTAAGCTGCTGCCTAGCAGGTATAGCACGTTTAAATGGCTATAGCCTACATTTAAAACAATTTATTAGCTAGAAATGATGCCACATGTCTACATTCAATGCTATTTAAGCCACTTCGAAAGTTTGTTTAGATCCAGTGATTCTGCCGTCATGGAAACGCTACGTCACACTTCACGACTCCATTAGTTCTAGAATCATTATGATGCATGTTATGTGTCATAATCCAACAATGCTCAAAGTTCTATGGGTGTCATGGTGATCATGGAAACATTTACAAGGGGATGCCAAGAGGTTTGATCTTCATTCTACAGAAATCAGTCAACAAGTACAGATGATTACTGGTGAGTATAATGTAATAACCTTTTGATGTGTCAGTATTTTTTAATAAAATAATAATAATAATAATAATAATAATAATAATACGTTTTAATAACATTATTGTAATTTCGAAATGATAAGAGACTTCGACATGATAAAGACAGTCTCATCTGAGCCAAATGATGTATCTCTTCCACAGAACAGTGTTACAGATACAGAAAGGCAAATAGCATAGATCACAAAACCTGGTGATCCAACCATGGCCGAAAGGTCCGTTAGGATTTCACGTGGCCCCTCTGAAGGGCAGCTGGACCCCAACTTCCAGGAGGGGAGGCCGAGGAGGCCGACCCCTGACAAGAGAGAGCTGGACCAGTGGGTGAAGGAGCTGGAGAGAAAGGTGGCGAAGGACAGGATGAGGGACGAGCTGCGGCGAATGAGAGAGGCTGTGCACAGAAGGAGCCAAGAGATGTGGGCAAGACAGTGGGAGTGGCAGTATGTACTCTATACATTAATAAGCTGATACTGGAAGTTTATGTACAAGCAAGATGCTTATATTTGAGATTGTCCGGCATTTCGGTTCATTTATGATGTGTGGGTTCAGTCATTAACACAGTGTTTTTAAATCTACAGTATCTGTCAGGTGGAACTGAAGAAAAAGCAGGAAGAGAAGGAGAGACAAGGTGCCCAGCTGACAGGACTGGAGGAGAGGGTGATGAGAAAAAGAAATGACAACATGGCAACACTGAGAGAGCAGGAGAGAGTGATGAATTATATCAAGAAAAAAGCAGTGGAGGAAGAGAGACAGATAAGGGAGATGGAAGAGAGAGTGAGAGAGTGTGAGAGAGTGTTGAGAAAACATGTGAAGGAGGAAGAAAGACACATAAGAGACATGGAAGAAAAAGTGAGAGAGCAGGAGACAATGTTGAAAGAAAAAGTAAAGGAGAACAAAAGACAGATAAGGGCGATGGAAGAGAAAGTGAGAGAGTCTGAAAGAGTGGCGAGGAAACATGTGAAGGGGGAAGAAAGATTGATACAAGAGGTGGAAGAGAAAGCGACAGAGCAGGAGAGACTGTTAAGAGCAAAGGCAAAGGAGGAAGAAAGAGGGATGAGGGAAATGGCAGAGAAAGTGAGAGAAAAAGAGAGAATGCTAAGAGAGATGCAGAAAACAGCAAAGGAAGAAGACATGAAAATAAACAAGATAAAAGAAAAAGCCAGCGAGCAGACGAGAATCTTAGGAGAGCTGGAGAGAACAGCGAAAGACCAGGAAGGAAAAATGAGAGAAATAGAAGAGAAAGTGAGCGAGGAGGAGCAAATGTTGAGAGAAAAAGTGAAGGAAGGAGAAAGATGCAGAGAAGCAGAAGAACAAGTGACAGAGCAGGAGAGAATGAGAGAAATGAAGAAAAAAGCGATGGAGGAAGAAAGAAAAATGAGGGACATGGAAGAGAAAGCAAGAGATCGGGAGTCAATTTTGAGAGAGGCAGAGCAAAAAGTGAGGGAAAAAGAACAGACAAAAGAGATGGAAGTAGAAGTGCGAGAACATGAGAGAATGTTGAGAGAAAAAGCTAAGGAGACAGAAAGACAGACGAGCCAGATGATGGAGAAAGCGAGAGAGCAGGAGAGAATTCATCTAGAGATGGAGAGACAACCAAAGGAGGAAGAGAGACGAATGAAGGAGATGGTAGAAGCAGCAATAGAACAGAGGAGAAAACTGACAGAGATGAAGAATAAAGCAGAGAAAGAAAGAGGAATGAAGGTAGAGAAAGCGAGAGAGCAGGAGCAGACTATGGAGTCCGAGGACTGTGATGCAGAGAACGACACATACGCATACACAGACTCAGGTGATTCTTTGATGGATGAGAAGGAAGCAGTCAAGAGACGAGAGCAACTAGGTGAGAGGAGACAAGAAGAAGTAGCAAAGCTTAGAGGGAAGATCTTATTGGCGGTCCAATGGGAAGATCCTCTATTAGCTTACGAGAAAAAGAGAGAGGAGCAAATGGCAAAGGTGAGAGAGGAAGAGAGAAAGTTGAGAGAGGTAGAAGAAAAAGCAAGAGAGCAGGACAAATTAATAAAAGAGATGAAGGCAAAGGCTGAAGAGCAGGAACAATTATTAAGAAAAGAGATGAAGGCAAAAGCTGAAGAGGAGGAAAGGAAAAGGAGAGAGATGGAAGAGGAGCGATTGAGAAATGTGAGAAGGAGGCGGCGGGGACCTTGGGAAGTGTTTGAGGACTTCTATTTTTCGCTCATAGTAACATTTTTTGACCTTAAAAGGCATTATAAATAAAAACGTAAAGGTCTCATTTAGTTCTTTTGTCAAAATTATTTACACTTCACATTTTACACAGTGTCATATATTGTTTGGAATTGGGTTTGTAGGCTAATAAAGGCATTTGCACATTGCATAGACATAACCATTTTATTTGCAATGCACCTTCCCCCACACCAAAGACAACATTTGAATGCTGAACACAGTGAGTGAAGCAATCATAAGGTAGCATCAGCAGAAAATCACAACAGACATTCTAAACCATGCAGTAAAGGCAGCTGGAGAAATATGAACTAGGCCTAACATCACACGTTACCATATAAGACATTTCACACATACTTACACTACCGTTCAAAAGTTTGGAGTCACTTAGAAATGTCCTTGTTTTCATCATTATTGTTGTAAATGACTGTTGTAAAAAGAAATGGCTGATGTTTAATGCAATATCTATACATTGCCCATTATCAGTAACCATTCACCCATGTTCCAAAGGCACATTCTGTTTACTAATCTGATAAAATTCTTAAAGGCTAACTGAGAAAACATTGGAGAACCATTTTGCAATTAAGTAAGCACATCATTTAATCTGAAAACTGCTGCCCTGCAAACAATACAACTCTCAGCTCTAATGGAGTGGAATAGATGTTATTCTAATTCATATGTCGATCTGTTTATGACTCCGATGTTTGTGCGTGGCTATTTTGTTTTGAATCTATGATCCATTAAAGACATTATTAAAGACAGGAACAAAAAAACAAATTTCCTCCTGTGCCTTGCCCCACCTGTCATGTCTCTATTCCCCACTAGTGGGGCTCGCCCCACACTTTGAGAACCAATGGTCTATTTGGACCCCCTTGAGCTAGATACCGGCCGCCTTGATCTCCAGCTAAAGATGGTGGTCACAAGTCACAAGTGCTGTGACCTCTTCCGAGTAATCGTTCACCAAATTGAGGAGATTAAAAACATGGTTAAGGTCAATTATGACACAGAAGAGACTCACATAGGCTTAGCCTAAATATCATCACCTCTAAAGCGGGCCTTGTCCAGACTGCTGCTGCCGGCGCTGTCCCCTGCACAGTGTTTGTGGAAAAGCCTGCTATAGCTTTCCACTCCTCTTTCCCACTCTCAAGCTGTCTCCCTGCAAAGCACGAGGGGTCCTCCAGGCGACACTCAGGCCGATGGCATGGGCTTAGGGCCGAACATTAATTGAGCTGAAAATCTATTTCAAATTAAGTGGTATGCAACAAAGGATGGGAGGATGAGTTTTTGCCCCCTACCTTACCCCCCTCCACCCATTTTCATTTTCATTTACTTGGTAGACTTAAGGATCGATACCGAGAGCTGCTGTTACAGCTTCAAGAAATAGAAGAGACCGCTGGCTATCAGGTGAATAGTTGCTCAGTTGGCAGCTGCGTCAATCAAAATAATTGGTTTCAAGGAAGTTGACGGCAATGATGCTGCAATTATTTTTAAGAGCAGGTGCACAGAGAAGGGCTTGAAACCTTGATTTTTTTTTTGTCATAAGGTTGCCCCAAATGAGTTACAGCGGACTGCTTGGCTAACACAAGTGGCTACATCTGACTGTTACGTTGATGCGGAGAAATGTGTGAGAGAGGTGCAATCTGTTTAATCATCTCAATTATGACTAATTAGCCACCTCAAATTACTTCCCATAAATTAAGCGCCATTATTCAGATGAACTGTTAAATTGATCGTCACTATAAAAAAAAAAAAAAATGTGCCATTGTGATCTTCAGAGAGGTCTCCAAACATGCAATTTAGCGCAGATAATGAGTTTTCTCTGTTCCCAACAGGGCGACTGTAAACAGCTCATTAGGTACGGGATTAATAGGTCAATTGATTTCGTCACATTGATGCATTACATTATGCTAAGCAGCGAGAGGAAGTAATACCTCAGTCAAACAAGAGATGGTTTCCCTTTTATATGTTGAATTGATAAGCACATCAAACAGCCCACCAACATGCCCAACATCGCCACATGGGTACATCAGATACCCTTAACCATGCATTCAATAAACATTTCACACCTTTCATGTGATAAACACCATGCAATATTGAGCAGTCATTGCGCAGTTGAGGCAGCGGTTTAATGATGCCATTCATTATTTAACCCAGATGACTTGCAGATGGCTGAAATAGAGAAAGAGGCAGCGACTCATCAGGAAGGCTCGTCAGTGTCTCCCATTCAGCCTACATCCTCTGTGTTTTTGTGCAACACCCCGCTGACACATAAAAGGCCAGGTGATCGCTTGTGTAGGTTGCTGTTGTTGTGAATGTATTATGTCTGCATAAATGAGGGAGTAACTGTTAATTAAGTATATGGCATAGATATTTTATTAGCAAATTGTGCTTATCAATTGTTGCAGGCACAACATACAACTTTAAGAGAACTGTACAAACAAACTTTAGACACAATAAATACAAAGAGATGTCTTTTAAGAGCTAATGTTTGCTGGCAATACATACACACACACACACACACACACACACACACACACAGTTAGAAACTAAATTATTCATACCCCTGGCAAATATTGATTTACTGTTGATTTTCTCTTGACCAATATGTCTGTTGTCATTGAAGAGTTAAAAAAGATGAAAACGCTTCTTTTTCTGATTCCATGTTTCTACCACATTGTTTTACAACCTTTTGGCATGTGGCAGAGACATTTTCAGTTAGAGCAAACATACTGGTCTAGAGAAAACGAACATTAAATACAGTAGGGGGTATGAATAATTTTGTCCCTAACTGTATTACACATTATGAGAAACATACTGTACTAGCAAGTGTTAAAACACACCCCAATGAGAATGCACACAGTGTCACAATGGTCACCACTCATGACATTGCAAATAAATTACAAATGCAGATACACACTCAATCAACTGTGATTGTGATACACCTTTTTCCACCTCAAGGGAGTCCATTGGATGGACTGGATTAGACTGTTTAGTATAAATAGGCTCTGAAACAAGAGGGTCTGGATTGTTCCACATTTGGATGTTCAGAGTGGTTCCGGATACAGAGGAGCTGTATTCTAGATGTTCTAAGAGGAGCAATATCTGGGGACTCAGAGAGGTTCTGGGTCTGGTTCCATGTACAGACTTGTTGGTGGTTGAGACTTGGCCCGGTGTGAGGGACTCCACATCAGCCATGTGCGTGCAGGATACTCCTCATGTCCGACACATCAGCCGTGTGTGTGTGCAGGATACTCCTCATGTCTGACACATCAGCCGTGTGTGTGTGCAGGATAGTCCTCATGTCTGTCACATCAGCTGTGTGTGTGTGCAGGATAGTCCTGATGTCCGTCACATCAGCCGTGTGTGCAGGATAGTCCTGATGTCCGTCACATCAGCCGTGTGTGCAGGATACTCCTCATGTCCGTCAGGACCATGGCTCTGTAGCGGCGCTCCAGACCCTCCATGAACTCCAGGTAGTTGCTCACCTTGAAGCCCGATACAGGCTCCTCCTGGAGGACACACAGGAACCACGGGTTATACACATGCTATAAAAAGATCACACAGACACAGACACAGACACACACACACACCATACATCTACAGAATGTACAGTAGTAGCGGTGAAGGCCGTCCAATTTCGTTAACTTGAACCTTTCACGAGATATTGGCGCAACATTTTGGGCTGCCGAACTCTGGTTGGCCACTGGCAGTTGTTTTGATGAGTGAGCCAAATCACACTTGAGGAAATGTGACTAAAAGAAGGCCAAGAGTAAGCTTACCAAATTTCAAAACTGTAGCTTAAGTGGTTCTTGAGATACAATGCTAGCAGTGGTCATAATTCGTTTAAGTATCTTTCATAATAAAAATGTCAGTCTCCCCACCTTTCATTCTGTAGATTCTACAAGTCAATACTAGATCATATTAGACTTCTTGCAATCATTGTGAATGCTCAAACGAATAGCACAAGACATGTAACGGAAACCACTAACTAAAATATAAATGCAGCATGAAAATATTTCACTCAAAATCATAGGCCATAGACAAGAGGCCTTGACAGCTATGCAGTTACGGACCATTCATTGTTTACTACAGAGAATAAGAAGCCTCCCTTCTGTCAGTGTTTTGACTCTCACAGTCAGCTTTTAGCCGTGGGTGGTGATGAAATCCACTGCAGACAGAACCGCAGGGTTTCCTTCTCTGGCCAACCGGCCGACCGGCCTCCATCTTCACAAAAGCAGCACACAGCCCTGTCTGAATCATCGTCCGTACTTTAGAGACCTGCCTTCAGAAGGTGTTGGCTTAGACATTCCACACCTGTTACCTCTGTCTCATCATTCGCACCCATACCTGAGCCAGCCAGTTCCCTCTTATTCTGCCTGGAGGCATTCGTCTGCACCGAGCCCTGTGGAGCTCACCAGCTCTATATAACGTTTTGAGGAAAGGAAAACAAAACTAGAAGAGAGAAGCCAAGATTACAGTCTTGTTGTGTTGTTTTGGAGCAAATGGGGTAACTGATACAGCTGTAGTACAGTGCATTTTAATTGGCTTGTACAAAACACCCAATTAACCGGCCGCTATGCGTTGTGAGCATGAAGACGGATCGCAATAGGTCACCGTGCAGCATGGCAGCATTTCAAGGGTTTCTCATCGAACATCTGCAGCGCCATCAAAACAATCAGGCTGTTTTGTTCGTCTCAGAGCAGCCAGGCTCCTTTTACATACTTGAGTATTACCTATCGCTTTCTCTCTCCCTCACACACACAGACCCCCCCCCCCCACACAGACACACCCCCACACACACTCTCACTCTCTCTCTAGCCCCTTCCACACTACCAATGACATCCACACCATCAAATGTAGGATAACTGTTTATTTGCCTTATTTGCCTGAAAGTAAGAGTCAAGTTATAGTTGTGTAAAATGTGACATTTAAGGTGCATCTTCTTGCCAAACAAGGGGTTCTGATATTGCGGACAGTGTTACACAAAAGTGTGGTGTCCACTGAACAGGCCTACAGACCACTTTCAGACTTCAGCCACTGACTGACTGTGCAGCGTGGGATAACTCTGTACACACTGAGAGAAAAAGGGCAATTCAGCTTTGAGGAGGAAAAAAGAGCAACCTCTTTCTGTTGCTACCGAGGGAATTTCCACTCTTTCATCGGGCTGTTCCGTCTCAAAGGGAAACACTTCCATATTATTAAGCGAAGGTAGAGACCATTAGACAGAGCTTAAGCAAAAACACTTTCTCTGATGATAAAAAAAAGAATAATAAAAGAAAAACTACCGACACTGACAAGGGGAAGGGCTTGCTTTGAAAGGCCTTCTTTATGAAATGCCTTTGTACAGGCCTTTTGAATGTGCAGTTGGCCACAAAAACCCATGAAAGTATTGTGCAGTGACAGGCAATTACGTTTGAGTAGTGTGGACCAAAGATGGGGGGGGGGGGGTCTCAATTCAGCATGTTTTATTTCATGTTGGCAGAGCAGGGACAAAAGGGATTCGCGCTGCAATGGGTCTCTTCCTACTTCAGAGGCGCCTCAGAAACGACGATAACACACATTTTCCATTTCAGCCTTTAATTAGATGCATTATAGATAAGGGGGGGAAAAAAAACAACACAATGCTTTCAGACAACCTGCCCACTACAATGAGGCGTATGTGCTATTCAGGGGGACGCTGTCAGTGAGCACGCCTCAAACTTTCTGAGCTGAGGAGGGAGCAGAAAAGTGATAAATGTACAACACTCTACACTGCATTACACACACACACACACACACTGTGCACAAATACAGCGTGTGTGTGTGTGTGTGTGTGTGTGTGTGTGTGTGTGTGTGTCCTTCTATTTGACCTCATCTTGGGGGACAACTGAAGCTCAATTAGTGCAAGTATCCATTCAAGACCATGACCATGAGCGCATATTTCAGAAAGAATGTGAATGTGTGTTTACCTGTGTGTGTGTGTGTGTGTGTGTGTGTGTGTGTGTGTGTGTGTGTGTGTGTGTGTGTGTTTCTGTATGTGTATAGTGTATGTGTGTGTCTGTGTGTTTAGTGTGTGTGTGGGTGTGTGTGTGTTTGTGCTGTGTGCTCACCTTGAGAAAGACCTGCAGGTCCTGAGTCTGTGCGTGGAGCAAGATGTCTGGTTGCAGGTGTTTGAGGACGGCGATACACATGTACACCTGGTAGTCCGGCCCCAGCACCACACAGGTACACACGTAGTGACAGATCTCAGGCCAGTCCAGGTAGTTCCAAAAACACTGACCCAACCACTGGACACACATCTGAAACAGACAGAGCAAATGAGTGAGAGCGACAGACCAATGGGGAGAGAGATAGAGAGAGAGAGAATAAGAGTGAGAGTAAGAGAGAGGGAGAAGAGAGTGAGAGAGAAAGAGAGAGAAAGATAGTGAGTGAGTAAGAGAGAGAGCGGGAGAGAGAGAAAGGGAGTGAGACATAGTAAATGAGTGAGTTAAGAGAAAGAAAGAGGGAGAGAGAGATATAGAGTGAGTAAGAGAGAGAGGGAGCGGGGGGACAAAGTGAGAGAGAGTGAATGAGAAAGAAAGAGAGTGAGTGAGAAAGAGAGAGAGAAAGAGAGAGAAAGTGAGTGGTTGAGAGAGGGTGTCTGACGGCGAGACAGAAAGTAAGAAATCCCTCTGCGGTCTGACCTATGCATTTTTAAAATCCAATCAGCATTAGATGACCGTGCGATAAATCCCTAAAGCTACCACGGCATATGAGAACGCCCCGGGAGCATTAGCATGTGATTGGAGTGACCGATTCCCCCGGGGGCTCAGTCAACACAAGAGCACCTCATCCCACCGAGCTGCCTTATTATCACCACTGGCAGTCAGGAGCACGGATGCACCGAGAATCTAAACATGGCCGCTGCTTAAGGTATCAGCACCCCTCCACAGGCCTCCGTCACAGGTGCTACAAAGGGTGACATCTAACAAGCACACACAAGGGGATAAAATGACACAGTCCTGGTCAAGACAAGCGGATATTGTATCACATAGGATCCTGATAGAAATTGACATAGGGATAGATTTGCCCATGATCAGGACCACATGGGCTCTAGAGGTCACTTGGGGTCAAGAGACACAGGTCATGTGACTGGGATTCTCCACTTAGAGCCCTTTTCGTTCTGCTGTGGAGATGTGGAAGCTCTTCATTCAGGAAGACGCTTCGGTGACGCTGATGAGTTTGGGCAGTTGTTCACCCAGAGCTCTCTCAGCCTCTATTCTCTTATAACCTTGACGGTCCATTAGTGTTCCTCTGTTGCTCTCCCCTATTCAAGGGGAACTTAGGCCGGATTTTCAGAAACCTTCCTCTGGCCCCAGCAGTGGCGCGACTGGCTGGGGCACCTGCACCGTACGCCGGCAACCCGTGGTCCTTTACAGATCCTACCCCGACTCTCTCTCTCACTCGCTTCCTGTCATTCTCCACTGTCCTGTCTCATTAAAAGCATAAAAAGCAAAAAAAAAAGAAAAGAAAAAAAGAAACCTTTCTCTGAAATTGCCATTCTCTCCTGCAGCATTAATATAGGATCACATTTCTCTGAAAGCCGACGGAGGGCCAGTTGAATGCTACGAAGGTCACAACATTAATAATAATACAACCACACAGGCACTGGTGAGGAGGATTTAAAGTAAACAGCTGGCAAGTGAAGTGATAAACTCTTCAGTTGCAGCACCAGAATATGGCTAAATGTAACAGGTCTCTGAATGCTAACAGACATTCTAACATGACTGACAGAAGAGTTCCCATATCACAACCTGATAGCACACCCCCACGAGGCCTGAGCAGATAAGGTGGAAAGCAAGACAGCAAGTACCACCACTAATGAAAACTAACTTCACTAGCAGCACTTCTGTTAAACTTAAGTAAATTCATATCCTATATTCAGATAAAGAGAAGATTTGTTACTATATCTAGCAGTAAAAATAAATTCAGGGAGTTTCTGAAATTCAGACTTGAAGAAGTTTGCCGTGTTCACAATGACATTCATAATGACATTCACAATGAAGAACTAGTATTTGTGAAGGCTTAGTGTGAGATTCAAGTAGTATGCATTTTACAGTTTTACGAGCCATAGAACTACAAAAACTGCTAACATACCGACAATTACATCAATGTGCTGGAAGGGAGAATAAAAAGCTGACTTCTCAATCTTTTAAATATGTGCCTGAAGTAAAACATACATTATATCATTATCTGGCTTATTGATCTGTTCAGACAACCTCAGGGCACATGGAATTACAGTGAGGAGAATTTTTAACATGTTTGACCTACAGCAAAAAATTATAAAAAAAAGAACTAAAAGTAATTGTGCAATATTCATGATGTATTTTATGTAACACTGATAAACTGGACATCTAAATCTTTACTGGGGTGAACAGCAGCCGTTTGGGGCTGTTTCCTATTTCATTTAGCGCTGATGTACCAGTGATGTAGGAACAGTTGTGAACCACCTTCCCTTCTGAAGTTCTAGAAAAGCACTCCATAAAATACACATCCTGGAGATGGACACCTCTCAACTTGAGCAGGAAAACTTTCAGGTTGTACTTCAGAAAAAAAACATAATCCGTGCTTCTATGGATTTTTTTTATTTCTTTTTTTATACATGGCCTTGTACACCTTGTGTAAATAAATAAATCAATAAGATTGCAAATAAATAACTTCATTAGGAATGTCAAAGAAATGTGTTGTAATTGGTAGGAAAAGGAAGAGAGAACTATTGACGTTCAGGACCACGGATAGCGCCTGTACCACTGACCTTCCTCAACTCTAAGCAGCACCATGGACAGCGACCACATATAGTCGCCCACTGAGCCCCTGGTAAGAATTTGCCACTGTACCAACAGAGTCTATTGAGAGTGCAAGTAAGGACTGAGGGACCGCATTTGCCATCACCATTGTGGCCACCTCCCAGGCTGTGAATAAAGGCAATGCAATTAGAAATCTGCCAGCCACTGCTGTCTCACAAACAGACTCTCATTGGACCATGTTTGGGAGTAACAGATAAAACAGCGAGTCTGTGATTACTGATGCTGGAGGAATGATTAAAAGGTGAGAAAGTAAGACTGTCATCTGGCGAATCACAGCACGTAGACTCACAGTAACCAAAGCACCACACACACACACACACAAACACCCAAAACTCCCACACAACACACACACACGCAAACATCCAAAACACATACACTCACTCACACTTTCTCTCTCTCTCTCTCTCTCTCTCTCTCTCTCTCTCTCTCTCTCTCTCTCACACACACACACACACACCCACACACACACACACACACACACACACACACACACACACACACACACACACACACACACACACACATACATGTACACATGCGCACACACACACACACACACACATACATGTACACATGCGCGCACACACACACACACACAGTTTACCTGTGAGGGGGTGAATCCAGACATGCGGAATGCGGAGCAGACCAGGGGGACCTCGGCCTTTAATAGTAGCTCCACGTAGTGGGCTGTGCACCAGTACACTGCAGGGATGCCTGACAGGGCAAGTTCTAACGGGAGATGCACCTGAAACACACACACACACATGCACAAACACACACACACAACAGCATAACTTTTCATGTCATAACAGAAATGCATATTCAGATGTTCTGTTGGGGGAAAAGACCTACAGGAGAATCTACAGAATAGTTGCTTGCATTCGCTAAAATGCCCTAAATGACGTTTGAACCATCTTGCAAACGAAAACACTCTTTTGCATTTCAACAGAATACCTAAATCCCCCCACTCTCTCTCTCTCTCTCTCTCTCTCTCTCATCTTAAAGCGCTTCACTTCCACATCTGAAATAATTAAAAGGCAGATCATTGGAAACAATGGCCCGGTAGGAAATTCTCGCACCATCAACAGCTCAGCATCAAACACTCCAATGTTACTACCGGTGTGTGTGTGTGCTTATTCTCAGCAAAGCTCAGGAGAAAAAATAAATGGTCAGTGCTTTCCCCCTTTGCCAGACGGGGAAGAGAGGGATGAGAGAGATGAGATGAGAAAGACAGAACCCCCCCCCCACACACACACACACACTTATATTTATACCATCATTGTCATAAAAAGGCTGATTTTTACAGCTGCCACATATGTAAGTGCCAACTAGAGCCAGGACAGGCCATTAAACTAGGCACGCTCAAATGCATCTTCCAAAACACACACACACACACACACACACACACACACACACACACACACAGACACACACACATTTCCAAGCCACAGCTCCAACACACTTTGTCATTGCTATGTGAAAGCTGTTGATAATGTGGACCGTGGCAAATTCCCAATGAGATTGTTTACGGCATGTTTAAGGCATGAAGGGCAACTTCCTCCCTTCAGCCACATAACTAGAAAAATTCTAACTGCCCCCCCCCCCATTCTCTCTCTCCATTCTCAAATGTGCCATTTGAATTAGTGTTGTCACGATACCAAAATTATGACTTCGATACGATACCTGCCATAAATATCACGATGCTCGATACTGAAACGATACTGCGGTGAAATCCTAAGATATCTGGAAAAGAAAGGACTCATACCTCCTCCAAGTGTATTGGGTCATTTGTGTTGAATTCAGTGCACTTTTGTAGTGTGCAGGTCAATTCTGGGTTCTAAAATTCTAAACTTCCTACATAATAATTATTTTTTTATAGTCAGTAAAATAGTAGGCCTACTTTGTGTGATTAAGTCCTTTATTGTTCGTTATAGTTCATTTACATTGTGTTTTGGCAATAAAGTAGCTTTAAATAGCCAAAATAGGCTAGATCAAGGTCAGTGTTGAAATTACTGCATGCAAATCACTGAATGCTATGCAGAGGGGCCTAAACTTTAGGCCATCTGATGTACAGTATAGGCTACCCTAGGCCTTCCCGTGTTCATGGGATTTCTTTGAGAGTTGCAAAGGGAAAAATGTGAAGATAGTCTTCTTTGCGCCTAGGGTACAAGTACGACGTTCCAACCACTCAGGTCTTCGTCAGATAGGCCTACACCATTACCTGTCGCAATATATCTGTGTGCATTCCTACATTACGTCTATTTCTTTGATAACATGATTTGCTACCACGTAACAATAAGCCGCTATTGTTATCAGGACTTAACACGCTTTGGTGGTAATATGCTGTGGGCTTTAATTCGCGCATTTCGGGTAGCCTATCCAACATCTGGGCAATAATTATTGAACAAATTGCAGTCTACATGCCATGACAAATTAGTACTGAACGAACATGAAATAGATTGTTTACAAGTTATGGTAATGATATTCTGACGTGAACATTGCGCTTTCATCACGTTAGCACCCTATGATTAGGCTACAGCTCGTTATGTCTCGTCAAAAGGATTAGCCTACCTCGTTATGTCTCGTCAAAATTCATTGATGAAGGAAGGTTCGCTTTATCCCAGAGAACAATACTCGTTTCACTTAGGCTAGACTAAAGCAGAACAGAAGAACTTGGCACTAACCATGTAGTCGTGTTTTCTATAGCATATTCGTTAACCTGTCGTTGAACTCTTTAAAAATGCTGGGATATGTCTGCGAGGTGTTTAGCCATGCGTAGCCTAGGCTACTGCTTATAAATGACTTTGAAACATATTTTACAAACGGGCCTCTGTGTACCTGATTGCTTGCCTTCACTATTCCCCCTGATGGCTTGCCTTCACTATTCCCGATGTATCCCATATAGTTCCAGATTTCACTTCACCTTTTGTTTTATCCACAAGGCAAAGGCAGAGTACTGTCGGCAAATAACTATGTTGACGTTAGCTGCGCACTCACTCACTCAGAGATGCCTGCTTGACACGCCCACTTGCCTAGATGCGTGCAAGGAGCAATGAGAGCAGCAGTTCACACAGACGCAGCAGAACGCTATTATTTTAATAAAGTATCGATTCTAAAAACGTCGAAATCGTATCGTTTTTTGCGTGAAGGCATCGTGATACCTTTTTAGTATTGATACACCGTGCAACACTAATTTGAATACGTCTGTCTTCTTTCTTTCTTTCTTTCTTTCTTTCTTTCAGTCTACTCAGCCTCACTCCATCTTTCTCTCTCCATCCTTTTCTGCCTGTTGTCTGATTTCGCATCCTTTTCCTCCAGCTCTGCGTCACGCCCTGATTGGCATTCACCGAGACAAACTCCTACGTGCGGCACGGCCCTGTTCCCCTCAACACATCCGCAGTCTGCCGTGCCCAAAACGCCTATTAACGACCGAGCATTCACACACCACCGCTACCAACACATCCGCAGTCTGCCGTGCCCAAAACGCCTATTAACGACCGAGCATTCACACACCACCGCTACCAACACATCCGCAGTCTGCCGTGCCCAAAACGCCTATTAACGACCGAGGATTCACACCACCGCTACCAACACATCCGCAGTCTGCCGTGCCCAAAACGCCTATTAACGACCGAGCATTCACACCACCGCTACCAACACATCCGCAGTCTGCCGTGCCCAAAACGCCTATTAACGACCGAGCATTCACACCACCGCTACCAACACATCCGCAGTCTGCCGTTCCCAAAACGCCTATTAACGACCGAGGATTCACACCACCGCTACCAACACATCCGCAGTCTGCCGTGCCCAAAACGCCTATTAACGACCGAGCATTCACACCACCGCTACCAACATAATAGAAGGTCAACAGAGAGACAGGAGAGAAAGGAGAGAGAGTGTGTGTAAGTGAGCGAGTGAGTGTGTGTGTGACAGAGAGAAAGAGAGTGCAAAATGGGGGGAGAGAGTGAGAGAGACTTTCAAACATGGTGGGGACAAAGATAATAAGGACGGGACAACTAATCTTGTCATATTTAACATTTTCATTGTGCAAACATGCAGCGCTCAGAGTTTTACTGTTCAGCAAGGGAAATGGAGATTTGACTGATAGCCTGAGACAAACGTGAGAACAATCCAAAAGGAAGAGAGGGAGAGAGAGAGTGCATGAGAGAGGGAGAAATGGAGAGAGAGAGAGATTGCATGAGAGAGAGAGATAGAGAGAAAGAGAGAGAGTGCATGAGAGAAGCAGAGATGGAGAGAGAGATTTTACGCAATGAGCAGAACAACACATTAAGTCCAGAGGCACAGCCTAGCTGTCAGAAAAAATCCAATTGGGTGCAGAGGAGACGGGCGTTGGGGCGAGGGGTGTGTGTGTGTGTGTGTGTGTGTGTGTGTGTGTGTGTCCGTGTGTGTGTGTCCGTGTGTGTGTCCGTGTGTGAGTGTGTGTGTGGTGTGTGTATGTCCGTGTGTGTGTGTCCGTGTGTGAGTGTGTGTGAGTGTGTGTGTGGTGTGTGTATGTCCGTGTGTGAGTGTGTGTGAGTGGTGTGTGTATGAGTGTGTGTGTGAGTGTGTGTGTGAGTGTGTGTGTGAGTGTGTGTGTGAGTGTGTGTGTGTGGTGTGTGTATGAGTGTGTGTGTGAGTGTGTGTGAGTGTGTGTGTGTGGTGTGTGTATGAGTGTGTGTGTGAGTGTGTGTGTGGTGTGTGTTTGTGTGTGTGTGTGTGTGTGGTGTGTGTGAGTCCGTGTGTGTTTGTGTGTGTGTGTGTGTGTGGTGTGTGTATGTCCGTGTGTGTGTAAAGCCGGCTAGTCGCTTTCACTCACTTCCCTGTCATTACTCTGAGTAGCGTGCGGTGGAGGTGGAGATGGGGAGGAGTGAGAGATGAAGAAGCAAAAGAGCCGAGTAAGGACAACAGAGACAGAGAGAGAGTGAGATAGAGAGAGAGAGAGAGGGAGGGAGGGAGGGAGGGAGGAAGGGAGGGAGTGAGAGAGGGAGAGTGTGAGGGGAATATATATATATAGAGAGAGAGGGAGAGAGAGAGAGAAAGTAGGAAAGCAGAGGCAGAGACAGCAAGGCAGGCATGTGAAATGAGACGGACGGAGGAAGAGAATGTTCGGCCCTATTTCTGCAATCCCATAATATGACACCGCATCACAGGTTTTGTTGGAATGCAACACTATGTAAAAATTGCACAGAAAGTGTGAAAGTACCCTCTCTCTGAGAGTACAGAGCATTACATTACAAGTGTGTGTGCGTGTGTGTGTGTGTGTGTGTGTGTGTGTGTGTGCATGCGACTTTTTTTAGTATGTGGGTGTGTGTGAATATGTATGTACGACTGAGTGTACGTGCATGTGTTTGAGTATGAGTCTTTGTGTGTGTGTGTATATGTGTGGTGTGGGTACGACTGTGTGAGTGTGTGTGTGCTTGTCTGCATTGCCATGTATGTATGTATTCACCTGACTCTGACAAGTAGGTATGTGCTAAAGTGTGTGACTGTGTGTGTGTATGGGTATGTATGTATTTATGCGCCGGACTCTGACTCAGGGCTTGTGTGTGTGTGTGTGTGTGTGTGTGTGTGGTGTGTGTGTGTGTATGTGTGTGTGCGTGTGTGTGGGGTTTACGGGGGGGCACGTACGGAGGCGTGCAGCCTCTGTGGCCAGAGGAAGGCGGAGGCCAGGAGGCGCGTGAGACGCAACAGGAGAGTCAGCGCCCGCGAGCCATCGCCCGCCGCCATCAGGAACACGCTGGAGCAGAGCCAGTCATGAGGCGGCACGGAGCCCACCTGCAGAGTGTCTGAGAACATCGCCGTCAAGGAGACACACAGAGAGGGGGAGGGAGGGGGGGGGGTGGGGGGGTGAGAGAGATGGAAAAAGAGGGAGGGGGAGAGAGAGACAGAGAGAGAGAGAGGGATGGAAAAAGAGGAAGGGGGAGAGAGACAGAGAGAGAGAGAGAGGGATGGAAAAAGAGGGAGGGGGAGAGAGAGAGACACAGAGAGAGAGAGGAATAGAAAAAGAAAGGGACAGAGGGAGAGAGAGAATGAGAGACAGAGAGAGAGAGATAAGGACAGATAGATGGAGAGAGTGACTGAAGGAGAGGTTTTTGACAGGTCTGCTGCTTTGACAGGTTTGACAGGTCTTGCACTCTTACACCCACCCTTTGGCCCTTGCTCTCTTGCTGTGTACTCAACCCCTTTCAATAGGCACTCTGTGTACTCAACCCCTTTCAATAGGCACTCTGTGTACTCAACCCCTTTCAATAGGCACTCTGTGTACTCAACCCCTTTCAGTAGGCACTCTGTGTACTCAACCCCTTTCAATAGGCACAATCTCAGAGTTTTAAGACTTTCCTCTTCTCTTCTAACCTGAATCACCTCTTCCAAAATCCTTTCAGCGAACTCCCACATTACCTGCCGATAGGAGCTGTTTTGGCTCACACTGGGTCTATGTCTGGCCCAGATAGAAGCACTCGGCACCACACACTGAGAGCTACACTTGTGGAAGTCCCGGAGCGCTTTGTACGGTAAGGGCAGAGAGTTTGTGTGTGTGTGTGTGTGCGTGTGTGTGTGTGTGTGTGTGTGTGTGTGTGTGTGTGTGCGCGTGTGGTAAGTTAAGGATACAGAGAGTCTCAGAGTCGGCTTTCACACGCTGCTGGGACAGGAAGACTTTACAGCGGCAGAGAAGGAGGGCAAACTCTGCCTCGGCGTCGTCCTTCAGGAGCTTCAGGAACTTTCCGTACCTGGAAAACAAGAAAAACAAACAAATGAATAGAAACGTCTATAAAAGAACCCAAGTTTGCTTGAGACTCTCTGGAATACTCTGCATGCGCTGATTTGCGCCTCAGCGGAGACGAACAAAACAAACAAGCACAAACCTCAGACAAAGGCTGACACTGCTGGAGAGCATTAAGTGAGAGACCCTCCTGCGGTTTATCGGCTCCTCTCAGACGCCAGGTTTATCGACTGCGAGCTGGACTGACCAGTGAGGGAGAACGCGGGTTAATCGAAAGTGGGTGCGATCGGGGGAAATGTGCCGGGCGTAGTCGTCCGACGCACGCGCCGAAATCGTGCCCAGCGACGATAAGCCGTCCGTTGCCACGGTCGCTCTCTAATTGGGTTCACAGCGGGGGCGTCACCATTGTCTTTGGTAGAGCGAACAGCTGGAGGCTAGCGGCCAGATTACGCCGCGCCTCTCTGATGTAGTTGCTTAATTTGGGGCTTATCGGAGAGAGAGAGGGGGGCTACTGCTGGGAGGAAGTTGACACGAAGAGCATTTCTTTCAAATCTCAAGGCTCGGTGGTTGGCTAATGGGGATTTCTGGGTGTCAATTAACACTAGGAGGTTCCTGTGCAAAAAGGTCCACACACTTAAAGTTTTATCTTGCTATTTTGTAGAAATGGACTCCAAGACCTTTTGACTTAACATCTTTGTTAGTGGATAAAAACCTTCGAGTGTTGATTGATTCCGAGGATCTAACAGAATCCTAGAGTGTGAAAAAACAACTTTTATTTTTGAAACGTTGAAATGTTTGCTGTGAGCATACCACACAACTGACTATGTGGACAAGACTTTGTGCTTACGAAGGCAACAAACCCAAATATATTTTGTTCTTGTCAGTCAGTGTCTACTCTGTATGGTGTGAGCTAGTTACAAAGTTAAGGATTCGAAAAACAGTGCTCAGCAAGATGAGGTCACTGTTGACAACATCGCTTGGGAACCAGAGAAGTAAACAATATGCCATTAGCTACCAGCTCTCACAAAAACAATATTGCTGGTACACCATCTGGCTCTTGTGTTATCAAATCAAATTATAAACAAGACTACACAAGGAATTGAAATGTCTTGCTTGAGGCACGTACAGCGTGAATGACACGACTCACACCACAAGACTCCCTCCCAAACAACCTCACAGGTAAACCACCCCCTTGCTGTTGCATTAGGAAGTCCCTCTCGTAAAAGGCTCACAGAATTGAAATGAACATCTTGCTTGAGGCAGGTACAGCTTGTTTGTATTGTGTGGAACAGGCTCTGGCAGTAGCAACAACAGAGGAAGCTGAACATCTGTGTCTCTAAGCATCTGTAAGCATCAGTGAACATCTATGAGTATCCGTGAAGATCTGTGGGTGTTAGTGCGGATCTGTGAGTGTTAGGGATGGTGTGTGAGTGTTAGTGAGGGTGTGTGAGTATTAGTGAGGGTGTGTGAGTATTAGTGAAGACAAAGTCCTTTTAGGCAAGTCCCTCCACTCGGCGGCCATTTGACAACGCTTTTTGGGCACTCGTCGGGCATCCATTTCGGCAGAAATGCGTGTGCGCAAGGCTTCATGACACCAATCTTGCTCCAGCGGCGTGATCACAACAGATGATTGGCACGATGTCTTCACAACACACCATATGATTGGCTCAATGTATTCACATCACACCACATGATTGGCTCAATGTATTCACATGTCGACGTTTTGCCGAGAAAGGGGTGGGATATGTGTAGACAACGGCCATATTGACGTGACAAACTAGCCCCATGCATTTCTATGGAGTATTTTTTGAGTGCTGTGTCTCCACATTAGAAAGTCTCTGGTGAAGATCTGTGAGTGTCAGTAAGGGTGTGTGAGCGCCTGTGAACATCTCCAGAGACTTTCTAATGTGGAGACACAGCACTCAAAAAATACTCCATAGAAATGCATGGGGCTAGTTTGTAGGGTTGGGTATCGTTTCAATTTGAACGATTCCGATTCCAATTCCGATTTCTTATTTCGATTCCGGTTCCTAACGATTCTCGATTCCGATTTTTTTTAAAGGCAGGGTCAAAAAAAGTTTAGGATATTTTAAATGAGCTAGCTAACCAACGGTCTTTCTCAGGGTATCTGCACATTTTCCAAGTGCAAATTTAAAGACTTTTAAGACCTTTTCAAGACATCTAAATGAAAATTAAGACTATACCACGGCAAAAAGATATATAAGACTGTTTAATGCAATAGTTTTTTTTTCCTACTAATTTTAACCCCCACCCCATTTTGGATGTCTACAGAAGTTACCAAAAATATTTTGGCGAAAGAAAATAATTGTGTGTGAATTACCTTCACAGCTATAAATGCCCAATTTTAGGGTCTGGACTGCTTGCTTTTGAAGCTGGCTGTACTGTACATATTTGGTTTTGCTTACTGCTGAGGCTGTTCTTCACCTGTGTCTGTAGTAGCCTAGGGCTACTTGCCAAAGACATGTGCACTGGACTGGATTCCCTTAAATATTTTTTTCAAAGTTAACTAAGCTATTTACATATTTTAATAAGCCTACTTTATATAATGTACTATGTGCATCTATTGTCCATATGCAGCACAGCAAATTAAAGTTAATCCACTACTTTACATTTTGCATACCAGTTGTATCTAAACCAACCAAAGCTTGACTGAAACATTGTAAAACCATTGACTTGTTTTAAATTAATTAAGAGACAGGTCCTCTTCGCATGATCCTGCTGAAAACTGCTGGTTTCATCTCAAGCACGCACGTATGAACGCATGTATTTTTATGTAGCAGTCGCCGACATTCAAAACATATGCGGTTATATTTCACAACTTTTGCTAAGTAGGCCTAGCCTACTGGGAAACGCTGGCAAGCAAGCTGCTGGCAGATATTACAGGTAGGCTATTATAACTTAGACAGATATTTTCTTCCCTAGGCTAGGCCAGCAACACACGCTGGAAAGATGCAAACAGATCAACTTAACATACCGGTATACAGTATTTCCTCCTGATTGCGAAGCACTGCACATAATTTCACCAGCAGTCTTCGCGTCCATAGTTTGTGAAACGATGCTGCGTCCGAGCAAAGACTTTAGATGCCAAGCGCAACTCCAAAAAGGAGAACAAATAAACGTCCGGCTTGAGGCTGCGGCGGACGCCGGACAGGGCTTTTAAAATCCATATGTCCGGCCTAAATTCGAACATATGGCCAACCTATCGCTAACTGGCTTACCAACTCTTTCTCCCGCTCATTCTACCGTAGGCTCCCTCATTCCACGTAGGCTACCCTGTCTATCTCTCAGGCCTCAGCTACACCACGAAAACGCCAGGCATATTATTTTGTACATAGGCCTACTGTATTATTACCGTTTTCACACCTTTAACCAAACCCGTGAAAAACATCTTCACTCTGCAACCACTACACTTCCTCCCGTAGCCTAATAGCCTATCACGTATACAATTGCGTTTTAAATACACGAAACTGGATGGAGACATCACTCGCTCTCTTGCACTCGCTGGCGGTCCCATACGCACATTTAATACCTCTCTTTCGAAAATTCAGTTGTAGCCTATTTAAGACTTTTTAAGGATCCTCGGGAACCCTGCTTTCTGAATGAAATAGTCTGACCTTCTCCATGAATTTTAATTATATTAACTATGCGCTTCTTCGTTGGTGTTCAGACGTTTCTTCTTCCTGTCGGCAGACTGGGAATCGAAAGTAGGAATCGAAATTTAAACTTTTGAACGATTCCGGGAAAATCGCAAAGATAGTCCCGGTTCCAACCAATACTCGATATTCGATACCCAAGCCTACTAGTTTGTCACGCCAATATGGTCGTTGTCTACACATATCCCACCCCTTCCTCGGCAAAACATCGACATGTGAATACATTAAGCCAATCATGTGGTGTGATGTGAATACATTGAGCCAATCATATGGTGTGTTGTGATGACATCGTGCCAATCATGTGTTGTGATCTCGCCGCTGGAGCAAGATTGGTGTCGTGAAGCCTTGCGCACGCGCAGTTTGACCCAAAGACTGTGCCCGATGAGTGCCCATAAAACGTTGGTATATGGCCGCCGAGTGGAGGGACTTGCCTAAAAGGACTTTGACATCTCTGAGTGTCAGTGAGCATCTCTGAGTGTTGATTGATGCTCGTTGAGGGCCTTAACTATCTGTGTGCTCTCTAGGGCTGTAACGATACACCAACCTCACGATTCGGTTTGTATCACAATTTTTGACCCACGGTTCGATATGAATCTCGATTTTTTATTTATTTATTTATTTTATTTTATTAAATAACATTTTAATAGCCTCCCTTAGAACACCAGAGGATTACAATATAATATATCTTTTATTTTATGTCCTGATATAAAAATGTTTTTCTGAATGACTGATATTTATGACAGCACACTTTATGCAGATTAGCCTATAGCCTAGGCCTACTATTTTTTTATTACAACTCTACCTCTTTAATTCAGCTGTCTGGTTGAAGCCTGGAAATATTGTAAACAAAGTAGCATATAGCTTAGCCTATCATAGTCTACTGATTGGACTGTTCAGTTTCCCCATGTGTGTTTAAGATTCAAGGTAATACTTGTTCTCCTTGGGACAGGCCCTTTTGGGAAACGTTGGTATTGAGATGATCAGTCAACTTCAATGCAAGAGTTTTAAACAAATATGTGCAGCATGCTAATGATGCTAAGCGGATTTAATAGTAATTTAGCTAGTCGTCTATGCGTCCTTGCTTTCACGATTGTGAATGTTTTATTTAAGTCGCGCGTGTTCAATGAGCAGGAGAGGGAGGGAGAGTGAGAGGGAGGGAGCGCGAGAGAGAGCGGGGCAAGGAGAGGGGGTTTACTTCTACTGTTTGGTAAAGTTGCACACATAGTCTACAATGAAAGCAAGGTGAGGTATGAAATTATTATTTATTTATTTATTTGTTTTTGGACAACGTAGGCTACCGATAAGTAAAGCGGGAGTTGTGGGTTGCTTTTGCGGCCGCATAAGCTGCAAAGCACTGCGTGAAACACTAGAAAGGGTGTGTCGCGATTCTGCCTTTTTACACCGCGACACAGTATCGTGGATATGAATGTCGCGATTTCGGTTTCGAATCGTAAATCGTTACAGCCCTAGTGCTCTCAACCTTAATTGAGGCCAGGTCATGTGACTTCTACTTAAGCCTCACCTGTTACCAATAAATGAGTCTCTGCTCATTTCACCCAAGCCTGTGTTGGTGCCTGCTCATTTTTGTCTTTGTCTCCAGTCATAGATATATACACTAGATGTCGCCTTGACTACTGCTGTTCATTGGAACGAATGCGTCAATCGAGACGCCATCTTGCTTCAGTGATCCACTCCTCTATAATGCATTAGCGTCAATCTGGGCAAAGATCTAGCGAAAATAAAATCACCATAAATCGTCAAAATCTCAAGCAATTATCTAATTTTTTGGGTTGTTCCAACTGACAGGCATGTATTTATGGTTGAGTCTACAGAAAACTAAGCTTAAGACGATAATAAAGATACATTTTACCCGTCTAGCCCCATAGACTCCCATTCATTCTGCACTAGCTAGCGGCGGCCCCTAGAGGAACAATGAGTAAACTGCAACCAGGATCGATACAATGAAAGTAAACAGGCTCTTCGTAGACAGGCTCTGGTTGAGGCCACATACCCCTCGTCTCGTTTACTCATGTAAGTTGTAATCTCACCAGAAGTTGCTGTAGATCTGTAGAACATTTACCTCTGCTACTACATAGGCTACGCCAGTCGTTACTTTTATAATCATGGGTCAGTGCCATGGGCAAACGAGATGTAGCTGAATTCATAAATGACAAAGGCATGAGAAAGGTGATTTTCTTACGTTTCAACAACAAAGAAGCCGATCTGCCATCATTGTGAGAAGTTCCCAAATTTGTCGCTAATCGCTAAAAAGGTTTTCTATCGCTGGGGATGGCCAAACGTCGCTAAATAGGTAACGCTGACAATACAGGAGAACTAGTTTAGCG
>NW_027468859.1:19095455-19107955 GCF_046254945.1 Alosa pseudoharengus | reverse complement strand
GAGTTCAGACAGAGAGCAGAAAGCACATTAGCCATGAATCTGACACACACTTAATGGACTCGGAAATGTCAAAGTGGCTGCGCAGAAAAGGGTGTTGTTCTTGTACGCCATCCAAGTTTGCAGCTACAGTAGGGATAAGCATATGTTTTTGTCTCATTGCCCAAGTCTCTCTTTCATTAATTTAACTATTGACAGTAATATGTAAATAGAGAAGGGAGCAGAGCTACACGTAACACCTATTTAGTCCTACCACACATGCAGGAGGGCCTATTTAATCCTACCACACATGCAGGTGGGCCTATTTAGTCCTACCTCCACTGAAGCAAGGCAAGACCACTTATATGGTGCGTTTCATACACAAGCTTAATTCAATGTGCTTTAAATAAACAAAAGCTAAGGATACTGAATAACAGTACAAACAAGTATAAAAGGGCAATAGTTTGAAAATAGCTTAAAAGTACATACAATAGACATAAAAATCCAGTGTGCATTTGATTAACAGGACGTGCATTTGAAGTTTTGCAGAAAGCATCTGAGAACAGTTTGCTATTATCTAGACAGCTGGGGCATTTTTGATTTTGGTTGCAAAGCTGAAACCGCATAGCAGCTGCTTCACCATGTTTAGTTCTGACAGCAGGTTTCACCCAAGGAAATGTCCCACACTCTAAATCAGTTTAGTCTATTAGACTAAAGCAACAAATCTGACATAAATCAAAACAAACACTCCAAAAAAAAAAAAAAAAAAAAAAACTAAACAATGTTCCATATGTTATTTTCCACAGCAGAGAGACAGACAAAGTCCTACCATTTCCAGTGATGACACTGGCCTTGGTGGTCATCACTTTGCAGTAGAGCCTCCTACAGCTGTCCATCCAGCTGTCGTCCAGCTGTGCATCCTCCGAGGAGGCTAAGAAAGCACTCAGCTCAGACTCTGCACATACAGACAGATATGCACTTACACCTCCCGCAACTATTTGTGTTTTTATTGAGATCTAAGTTGTCAAACGCCATGCATACACAGTGAGACTAGATTACCAACATAGATTAAAAGTGTTAAAAAAAAGACTAGCATATGTGGGTTTCCTGATGTACACAGACAAAGCCAATGGATAAGTAAATACTGTTGATTGAATCAATCTGCCTTGTCGGTGCAGTTTTGTATCATATCAGGCATTAAAACACTCATAAAAAAGAACACTTTAAGTCAGATTCTGTAAATTCAGGACAATTTGTAAATGTAATCATTTTAAATTCTAGTCCAAGGGTTACTTTAGGCTGAAAGGTCAAGGCAGTTCTCGTCTCTCAACATTCAGTTTTGGATTCCAGTATGAAATTCAGTGGAATAGATGAATAGTCTCTGTATGGATTTGGTTTCCATTTTCAGCCTAACACCATCTCAACTGAGATTATCAATTGGTCTGGGGGTCCTTCATTCATTTCTGCCCCAATTCCATTTCCAGGGGGCGTAACCAACAGTGAAAAGTGGTACATCAAACTCTTGCCATATCTTTTCGGAAGTACAGCAAACACATGTTTCTTGTAGATGAAGATGTTTAATGCAGTTGTTTTCTCAATGCCAAAGAAAATAAAATTTAGACTCTAAATATCTTTACACTTTAAATACGTTTGTCGTTTAACAATGATGCTGTCAGTGCAGCCATTGGCAGTGTTCAACACACTGCTAACTGTAGTTCTCTGTCTGTCATCATATTAAACACGGCTAGAATGGGAGCGAAGCCAAACGAATCTGCTGAACAAAGCTATTACGCCAGTTCTGCAAACTGTTAATTAGAACAACCTTGGTCAAACAACATTGAATCAATCATAGGATGTTAATGACAGGTGTGTTCAAGCCTCTACAGATGCTTCAAAACATCGGTCTGTTTTAACAAGTTTCATTCATACGTTTCAGATACAAGCATGATTTTTCACTTTTTTACATTTGGGGGCTCCTCTGACTGTGTTCACAAGTCAATTCAGTCCCTTCATCGTTCAGTCTGCTATAACTCAGTGCTCTTATTGCGGAACTAACTAAGTCGACAAGGTTAAATATTTCTGCGGTTGATTGTTGTATAATTTAGAAGAATTTAAGTTCCTTCCTTACCCTGCCTGCCCCTGGGGGTCTTTGGCCCATCGAGGATGTACTGCCTGGGCACCGGATAGGAGCAAAACATGGGCCAGGGGTACGGATCACTCCCCTGCAACAAGAACACCACTGAGTCAGCTGGACAAACATCCAAATGTCAACACATTCCATACAGAGATAAGACATTTTATGGACTCCCCCCACCCACAAACACGCACGCACGCACGCATATACACACACGCAAAGATATGATGCTGGAGTTGACTGCTATATATATATTGATTGAGTTGACCGATGTATTTTGTGCATGTACTGAGCGGTGCAAACTTCAAAAAAGGTGTAATAGCAGTGAACTAACAGTGGGATATGAACGAAGGAAACAGATTTGTTTATTCTGATGACAAAACTGTTCATGATCATTTGAACAACCACAGCTGTGGCATGATGCCAAAAATCAGAGCTAGGTTTCAGTAGGTAGGGTGGTACATACAGTGGGACCAGTAGGTAGGTGGCTAGGTGGGTAGGTATTCTGTCTGTCTGTGTGTAATCCGAGTGCCTGCCTGCCTGTCTGTCTGTCTGCCTGTCTGTCTGCCTGTCTGTCTGTCTGCCTGTCTGTCTGTCTGCCTGTCTGTCTGCCTGTCTGTCTGCCTGTCTGTCTGCCTGTCTGCCTGTCTGTCTGCCTTGATGAAGATGCATTGGAACAGAGGCTGTGAAGGGGGGGACTTGAGCTGCCAGCTGTCGACAGCATGAGGTTGTGAATGGAGGGTGAATGGAGGCCTCTTCTCTTCAGGGAGGGTCGGCGTTTCTGCCAGAGACACAAGGTCTAATCAGACACCATGTTAAGCGGCAGGAGAGCGTGTCGCTGCTGATCAGCTACCAGTGGGGTGTGTCACAGAGCTGCCTTGGCACTCCAGGGGACGCACAAATGTACACGATACACACGGACACACACACACACTCACAGAAACCTGTGTTGATGTTTCACTGGAGGGAGTGACCAGTAAATACAACACACACACACACACACACACACACACACACACACACACACACACACACACACACCTTCATAAGGGCCCGGGGTGGTAATCTGCGCTCTGAGGGTCCACCAGTCACACTCATGCGCACTAGGACGTGGTTGCGCTCCACAGACAGCCCGTCAATGATGAACTCCCTGAGGGGACAAACAGCACACAGCTCCAGGCCTCAGACAGAGCCCAGAGCCCAGATACACACACACACATGGTACAGCACTGCAGTACTAACACTTAAACATGTAAGGTGGCTAAACACAGGGAACTGTATCCCTTTAACCACTGCTGTCCATATTTAGAAATGATCTTAAAGACACTTGATTGTGTTACACATTCCAAAACTATGCACAAATGGAAAAAGTTGACAACGATTATGTGTGTGTGTGCATTGTATGCATCCATATACACCCACACACACTTCTATTTCTTTGTTTTCACTGCCCGGCTCTTCGGTGGCTAAGACACTCTATTCTGGCCTGAATCCATGCCCCCACCAGCAGGCTATTTAGCTGTACTAGCTTTACTGTGCTTAATTGCACATGAGGATTCATTTCTTGTCACGGCAGACACCACCGTACCTGATAATCACTGTGTAACATTTGGAGAGGCAATGCTTTTAACTTGGCATTCTCTCTCTCTCTCTCTCTCTCCTCTCTCTCTCTCTCTCTTTCTCTCTCACACACACACACAGTCACACACACACACACACACACACACACACACACACACACACACACACACACACACACACAAACACTATAATAATTAGCCGTGTGTAGCATTTGGAGAGGCAAGGCTTTTAACTTGGCATTCTCTAGAACCTTTCTTGCCCTCTATCTCCCTCTACCTGATAGCATCTCACTGAGAGCTGCCAAGGAGGCACTCTGAGTGAAGACATGCAAATGAGAGAGAGGGTGAGAAGGGATGAGGAAGGTGGATGGAGAGGGGAGAACAGAGAAAGAAAGAGCAGACAGAGAGAGAAAAACAGAGAAACAAAACAGACAGGCAGAGAGAGAGAGAGGCAGAGAGAGTGAGAAGGAAAGAGGAAGAGGATGGAGAGGAGAGAACAGAGAGAGGAAGAGCAGACAGAGAGAGAAAACAGAGAAACGCAGACAGGCAGAGAGAGAGAGAGGCAGAGAGAGAGTGAGGGGGGGGGTTGGAGAAACAGAGTGGGAGAATAAGAAAGAGAGAGAGAGAGAGGGAGAGAAAGAGAAAGAGAGAGAGAAAGAGAGAGAGAGAGAGGAGAGAGAGAATGGGGGGAAACAGAGTGGGAGAATAAGAAAGAGAGAGAGAGAGAGAGAGGGGAGAGAGTGAGAAGGAAAGAGGAAGAGGACGCAGAGGGGAGAACAGAGAGAGGAAGAGCAGACAGAAAGATAAAACAGAAGAACAATGTTAGAGACAGAACAGAACAGAAAGACAGGCAGACAGTCCCTGGCAGACGGTCCAACAGATAGTCAGTCAGAGAGGGAGAGGCAGAGAGAGAGAGAGGGAGATGGAGATAGAGAGAGGGGGTGGGAGAGGGAGAGAGAGAGAGAGAGAGAAAGACAGAGAGATAGTAGGAGTTAGAGAGAGGGAGTGGGAGAGGGAGAGGGAGAGAGAGATAGAGAGAGAGAGGGATAGAGAGATAGAGGGAGAGAGATAGAGCTGACTCACCCGTCCCCGGTAGCAGGGTCCGTCACGCTGTCCCTCTGGCCCTGCAGCAGCATGTCACTCAGCCGGTACTGAGCCTCCAGCAGCAGCAGAGTGTCCAGGCTACAGCACATCACGCTCAGCAGCCTGGAACAACACACACACACACTGTCAGGACCACTTGGCTCAAAGTAGAGCTGACATAGGGGAGACCACACTGAACTTAATGTTTAAATATGATGTTGGTTTATTAACGAATGATTTGTCCGAAGTCAGTAAGTGGTAAGCAAACCAAAAGTGTCGTGCATATCAGTATGATGTAAGTGTAAAGCAAAAAGGTGAACGGGCCAGGAGCGACGACCCCAGCCAGCCTCTCGTCGTCAGGCCGGGGTAGCAGAAAGAGAGAGCGAGCCGACTGGAAGGCGGTGATTTTAAAGACCCGCTCATCGGCCCACCAATTAGCGCGGCGCGGCCCACAGCAACAGCTCCACCTAAAGGTGACAGAACAGCAGCAGTAGGAAATGCAGGCTGGATTACCCACACAGGGCCAAGTCAGGGAGAGACACACCCAGCACGGCATAGCCGGGCATGACACACACACACACACACACACACACACAAATACACACATACATACACACATACACACTAACACACACACAAACACACAAACACACAAACAAACACACACAGAAAAACAAACAATAATCTTAGACAAGAGCATCCAGTGCCAAAAAGCTTCCAAAATTGCTTCATGAACATAGCTTGACAGGCTGTACTCTGAGAAAAAAAAGAAGAAATAGCAACTAAGACCATCATTTGAGGCATTCATGGACCATGACATTTCTAACACCAAAGCAGAAGGAAATGAACAAATGCCCTGAATCATACTGTGAAATTTAATCAGTCATTTTTGACTGGACACATGGTTGGCTTTATAAATTACTTTTCCATTTCCTCATCAGCCTCATACTGTTTGTTGATGCTCACAAAACAGCCTCTGCAGTCAGAGTCACAAACAAACAACACAACCATCTGGTGCAACTTTGACATTTAATTATCTTTCTGCAGACACAGCGGACTTCTTAGATTTGCTAGATTATGTTTCAAGAACTTCCAATACATGAATAGCAAATTATTAAAAATGATAAGACATGATTTTCATTATTTAAAATTCTGAACACTGATGGCAACTGTTAATTCAATATTAAGTTATTTTCCACTTTTCTTCTGTTTAGCTGTTTCAGTACACAAATATACTTACTGATCTTCCTTGAAGTACACCTTTTAACCAAAAGAACTACAATACCAGTTTGTAACAAATTCAAAGGGCCATCCTTGAGCACTCAGCTAGCAGATTCCTATAAATTAACTTCCTGCAGCAGACACTCGGAAGTCATCAAAAAGTGCTGACTATGACATGCCAATACCTCTATACTGCCAACCGCAACCTCTTAGATGATAAACACAAGTGAAGGATGGGCAAGCATTTCAGGAGGACAACACAAACACAGACAGGAGATCCAATAGCAATCCACGTCATTTAGCAGATTCAGACATCTCCGGTGGAGTAGCACGTCTAGGAGGACACAGCACAAGAACATCATGCTGGTGCTTCCTGTAGTCGTGGAGGCACACAGGAGATCTCAGGGTGGAGCTGCGCACTACAGACCGATACATTCTGACATGACACAGGAGCTCTGGAGATGACAATGTGCTCAGATCTGAGCGGTGCTGGAGAACATCACCCCTGCAGAGAGAGCCCCACCGTGGAGCTGCGCAATGAGGACCACTCCAGCTCAATTGAAAACACATCATGACAGGACACAAGGGCGGCCAGAAGGCAGAAGGGCGTTCAGAGGAGCTGAGGCGAGCTGCTCAAATTGCACCGGAACAAGTGACTTTGCAGACCTTACTCTTTAAGGGCCTATTATAAGATCATATTTTAGCACTGTGTGACAGCTATGATGCGTTTCTCTAGTGAATGAGCGAATGAGAGTAAAAGAGAGAGAGAGACAGAGAGAGAGAGAAAGAGAGAAAAAAAAAAGAGAGAGAGAGAGAGAGAGAGAGAAGAGAAGAGAGATGTTCGCGGTGCACGAGAGGATGCTCTTTGCCGGGCCTGTGCACAAACGATGCATTGCTAATCCACTTTAACTGTGGCCCGCAGTCCCATCCTGTGACCGAGGCAATTTGCAAAACGACAGTCACGGAGACGGCGGCGGTGCCTTCACTGACACAAGAGGAGGCCACTGGCCCACACTGCACACCCAGACACTGGGCTGATGCTGATGCTGACGCTACACACAGCCAGTAAATGCACGGGCAGCCCCTTACAAGCAGAGAGGCGATGAAATGCAGTCCAACAGCCAAAGATGAATGGATTAGGTAAAGAGCTGCACTGATTAAATGTAATGATACGCCACAAGTGTTGTCCACTGGTATGATACGTGTGTATGTGTGTGCGTGTGTGTGTGTCTGCCTATGAATGGAGTGTAGCTCAGTGCTTGCTAAATGAATCTCCTTTTGTTGATGATGTATGTGACTGATCACGATTGTACATGCAAAGCAGCCACCGAAGCATTTCAGAATTTGAGAATGTAGGAGTCAATTGAAGAAAACATTTCTACCACCATTATACTGTCAATGCATTAGGAATTGCACGGCATTATGAAGGTGGCACAGCATAGAGGGTACTCATGACAACACCAGCCTAGCATGTCCGCAAACAATTCCGACAGAGCTGGCAGGCGTAGAATTCTCCATGCATGACAAGCCCAGATAGGCTGCACAGCATACAGGTTTCCTCAGACTATTTGAAGAAAGAGAGGCATTTGGTGTGTGTTTGTGTGCAACGTGCGTGTGCATGGATATGTGTGTGTGTGTGTGTGTGTGAGAGAGAAAGAGAGTGTGTTTGTGAGTCATTGTGGAGTAGGCTGTTAGGTGATGACCATAAATTATACATGAGTGTTTTTTCTTCCTGTGCAGGAAGCGCTTCTTTTCCACAACAAAACTTTCTAATGGATCCATTTAGCATACTGTGGTGGTGTGAGTCTCCCCTCAGAGTCCCAGAGGGACACAACGTGGACTCTTTCATCTGCCTACTGCCTCTACCACACTAAACACACACACAAACACACACACACACACACACACTCACACTTCAAACATGCATTCACCACAAGTAACCATGTCTGTTAACTCCTTCCCACATGCACACACCTACAGTACTACACACACACACATGCCGTACACACACCAACAACTACAAACACGCCTGGCTCCCGGCTAACGCATGCCATTCCATCTGTCCCAGACCACACCTGACTTCACTTTTTTTTTTCACATTTCTTTTCTGATATCTCACCTGTGTGTGTGTGTGTGTGTGTGTGTGTGTGTGTGTGTGTGTGTGTGTGTTTGTGTCTGTGTCTAATGGAGTTTAGCTCTGTTTCTACAGAAGTGCTACAGAAGTGACTGGAAGCACAAACTCTGCCCATCTGTTACAACTAGCAGGCTGAGCTAAATACTAGGGAATATCTGAGAGAACATACTGTTGTACACTAGCACTACCCTGCAGCACATAACACACCATAACCCACTGACAACCCTGGATAGGCCTACAGTACATTTGTATTCAATTTCTCATCCCCCCATTCAAAAAATATCATCATAAAGAGAAGAGGGAGAGCTGCATTGTAATGAAACCTATATGTATACTGTAATACAGCAATGCTTATGTGACCACAAAAACAGTATATCAAACGAAAAAAGAGAAAGAACTCTTCATAAATTCACAAAATAAAGTCTTCCGAGGATTAGGTTTGAAACTTGATTAAGTTTGCACATGTTTGTTTATGTGGGGAGCATGAATGTCTCTGCGTGTATGTGTGTGTATGTATGTATGTTTACGTGACTGTGTGTGTGTGTGTGTGTGTGTGTATGTATGTATGTTTATGTGACTGTGTGTGTGTGTGTGTGTGTGTGTGTGTTTATGTGACTGTGTGTGTGTGTGTGTGTGTATGTGACTGTGTGTGTGACTGTGTGTGTGTGTGTGTGTGTGTGTGTGTGTGTGTTTATGTGACTGTGTGTGTGTGTGTGTATGTATGTATGTTTATGTGACTGTGTGTGTGTGTGTGTGTGTGTGTGTGTGTGTGTGTGCGCGCGCGCGTCTCCACCTCAAATGATGGATCACCGTTGCCGTTGTTGCTGACGCTCCCAGGATTTGACGGGCACCTGCCGTCAGCGAAAAGACACGCGTGAGCGATGAAGGGCTCTCGACTCTCGACCTTTACAAAGCCGACTCCTCCTTCCCCCATCAGCCTCACCACCCGCTCCCCCGCCCCCATCATCCTCACCCCCCGCCCCCCCGCCCCCATCATCCTCACCCCCCGCCCCCCCGCCCCCATCATCCTCACCCCCCGCCCCCCCGCCTCCATAGTCCCCTCTCTTATCATCCATGGCTGAGCGCTCATTGCACTTCATTGTTATGCGGCAGTATCAGGAGAGGAAGCATGATGAGAAGGGGGGGGGGGGGGGATAACAAGGAACAGGTGCAGAGAGAAATACAGAGGAATGCTTAAATATCAGTCCACTTAGGATGTCTTTCTGTGCCTCTCTCTATGTCATTCTGTCTGCCTGTCTGTCTGTCTGGGTTTCATCACAGAATGGATAGATGTGTAAATCAGGGACTCATCTGCTAGGCTGTGTTAGAGGCACAGAGAGACCGGCAGAGAGAGCGAGAGAGAGAGCGAGAGAGAGAGAGAGTGAGAGAGAAAGATGTGAATGAGAGTGAGGATTAATCACTGTGCTATTGATTTGTGTAATGTGTAAGAGAAAGAGGATGAACAGGGCATTCTTAAGCACTGGTTCCACAACCAAAGAGTACAATACATACGAAGAGGAGATGAGTGTTAGAGGAATGAGAGGGAGAAAACAAAATAAGGAAGAGCGTGAATGAGAGAGAGAGAGAGAGAGAGAGAGAGAGAGAGAGAGAGAGAGAGAGAGAGAGAGAGAGAGAGAGAGAGAGAGAGAGAGAGAGAGAGAGAGAGATAGGGACATAAGTTGGAAGCTAGCTCCTCATGGTTCTGATGGAGTCAAGGCAAGTCATCTGGAAGTTGGTTCCAAAGCTGAACTTAATAGCAGCTAAATGCCAGTTCACCATGTTTAGTTCTGCCTGCGGGTTTGACCAACAAATATTTCTCCTGTGACCTGAGAGGTGTAGAGGGGGTGTACTGCTGAAATATGTCTGATAGGTAATTAGATCCCGTTCCATATAGTGATTTATAAACAAGCAGTAGTGTTTTTTACGGAGTACTGGCGTAATGTGCTCAGTTCTTTTAGCTTTCATTAGAACCCTAGCTGCTGCATTACCTGAAACTGGATGGTCTTTTTAGAAGGGCCTGTGAAACACCCATTGCAGTAATCAACCCTGCTAGAGATAAATGCATGAATGAGTTTTTCTACATCATGTTTTGACATAAGACCTCTAAGCATAGATGTGTATGATTTGAGCCTTGTTAATAGCACTTTGCACTTTGATGCAGCAAAGTTGTCACCAAAGGCTATGGTATATGCTATTCAGTAGTAAATGCAAATACTCAAAACTGCACCGATTGATGTCATTTTGGTCCCAAACAAAATATATACACTCATTATCATCCAATGACCCTATGAAGACGTTAGACTGAACTTGCCAAATTAGAGTCACTGAATGATGACTGTTTGCACCAAAACATGTTTTTGAATATTGTGGCTATTCCACCCCCTCTCTTTTGCTCTGGTGGTAATCATTAAACTAAAATATGGGGGAGTTCATTTGATGAGGGCAGTAACACTGTTTGCTTGACCTAACCATGTTTTTAAGAAAATAAAATCAAGGTTGTGTGTGCAGATATTGTAAGTTCATTAATTTGAAATGACTTTGAACGAGAACGAAATCTGATATTCAGAAGTGATATTTAGTGTTTTAATGTAATACTGTACTGCTGGGGACTGCTATGGTTGTTGTGGTACAAACAAGAATTTTGACTGCTAGATGCACTTGCTTCCTTTTATTTGTAGTTAACAGAGGAGCAGAGAACACCATAGAAATACTAGGGCCCAGCTTGTCCCAGCAGCTCAAACCTACTGTCAGCACCGTCTCTACTGCAGTGGCCCAGAACAAGGAGGAGGGAATTCTGTCCAATCACAGGGGTAGTCATAGCGCTTGGTGGTAAGTCAGTTCTGCTCTGTGCATTTTTTAAAACACACACACACACACACACACACACACGTACACACACGTACACACACACGCACACGCACACGCACACACACACACACGCACACGCACACGCACACGCACACTGTGCTGTAAAACCTCTCAAGTGTGTGTGTCACATAAGGACAAGGCGTCATCAAATAATATGCAAGAGGAGAGTGTGTGTGTGTGAGTGTGTGTGTGTGTGTGTGTGTGTTTGTGTGTGTGTGTGTGTGTGTGTGTGAGAGAGTTAAGGGAAACTGCACACAGGATGACATGTACAGCAGTAGACAGAAAGAGGACAAGCCTAAGATCTGCGCCTTCCTAACAGATAGCTACACCACTCACTGTCTTACAGCAACATTATGCATCTCAGCACATCAGGCAAGATGTACTCAAACCACTACTGAACACATGACAGAGGCCTTCCTGCTTAGCTCTACAGGGGGGTGACAATAAGATGTCTTTACTAAGAGTGTGTGTGTGAGTGTGCGTGTGTGTGCGCGTGTACATTCAACAAAACCAAGGACGCAGAAGTGACCAGGATGACAGAAGGCTGTAAAAAGCCAGAGCCCAAGAGAGCTATAACAGTCCTTTTGTTGTAAAGCCCAATGGAACCATCATGATCCAGTTAAGGAGCTCAAGCGTACCTTACAACCTCTGCAAATCACACAGAGGTTTTTACTGGACCCCTTTCCATCCTATCACCGCATTACTTTATAAACAGCAACCCCAACACACACACACACACACACACACACACATACACGCACGCACAAACACACACACAAACACACACACACACACACACACACATACACACACACACACAAACACACACAGGTACGCACAAACACACACACACAGGCGTGCGCACACACACACACACACACACACACACACACACACACACAGGCGTGCGCACACACACACACACACGCACACACACACACACACACACACACACACACACACCCTTGCTTTTCCAGGCCCTCTTCCCTCCCCTTTGACTCCACCACCTCCCTCATTGTAGAGGTATAAACTGACCACCAGGCTGATGAACCTACAAAAGAGACAGACTGCCCGGCCTTGTCTGTTTACACAGCGGTTAGCACGTGGGGCTGCCACATGACACCTGCAGTAATAAAGCGGGAGGATGCTGACGCAGTCTTCATTAATAATGATTAGCTCAGAGGCGAGCTAGCGGTGACCGCAGTGCCTAAAGCAGGCCGTATGGAGGTACAGGAGAGGTGCTGGGAGTGGATTGCAATCCCATCCCTTTAAATACAATTACTCAGGGTCTTATCTGGGGTCTGGAGAGATTTCTCTCCAGGCTCCTTATTTTAGTATCCACTTCAGGCCTTTTATTTATTTATTTATTTATTTATTTATTTTACGGGGAGAGGAATTATTGCATCAAGCAGGTCGATTTTCAAGGGGGAGAGAGAGAAAGGAAAGAGGGAGGGAAAGGAGAAGGGAAGGAGGGAGGAAGGAAGGAAGGAGAGAGAGAGAGACA